>NW_020943962.1:197813-267601 GCF_900497805.2 Vombatus ursinus
GTCTCTGCTGGTCACCCTCTCCTCCTGGGACTCTCTCCTCTCTGGGTGTTTGGGACACTGCCTCTGCTGGTCACCCTCTCCTCTTGGGACTCTCTCCTCTCTGGGTTTTTGGGACACTGTCTCTGCTGGTCACCCTCTCCTTCTGGGACTCTCTTCTCTCTGGATTTTTGGGACACTGTCTCTGCTGGTTCTCCTCCTCCCTCTCTGACCCTTCCTTCTTTGTCTCTTTTGAATCCTCCTCCTCCAAATCCCATTTTCTAACCATATGTGTGCCTCAGGGCTCAGTCAGGTAAAGTGCCTAGCACGTGCCTGGAACAAAAGGCATCTAATTAATGCTTGTTCCATTCCCTGGAACTATCTTAGGAAGGATCATGGTTCTTGAACTAGGAGGGACTCATCCAGTCCAACCCTTTTATTTTACAAATGAGGAAACTGAGGCCCGGAAGTGTTAAGTGACTTGTCTTTTCAGTTCAATTCAGTAAATGTTTATTTAGTGCCTACTATGTGCCAGACACAGTGCTAAAGTCTGGGGATACAAAAAGAAGCAAAAGACAATCTGCATAGTTAGGAAGTGGCACAACTGAATTCAAACTCAAGTCCTGTGACTCCAAGTTCAGTATGAGGGATTGAGGTCAGGAACAGGCTGATTTCACACTTTGCCCCCTTCCCTAATCGGGTCCAGAGGATATCATGGGGGAGGCAGGCCAGACAGATGCAGGCAGGAACTCTCCTAGGAAGCATGGCTGCCCTGCCGTCTCTACACGTCTGGGAAGGATGGGACTGAAGGGGTGGATGGAAGGGCCTGAGAGCCTGGGAATGAAGAGCTGGGCTTTATTCAGCCCGAGCTTTGGGAGGGACAAGTCCTAGTCTGGGAGCTCCAGGTGATCTCCAAAGACATCTAGAGATTCTCCAAAAGGTCAAAGGGTGTTATTCCAATTGACTTTGGGTAAGACAGATAAGCAGGGGGAAGGGTTGTGTTGTTAAATGAGCTAGGCCTGGTGTGGCTGACAAGGGAGAGTCAGAAGCAGGCCTGAGTTCTAATCCCCAGATCAGGTATGGGCCAAGTCACTCCTCTGAGCCTCAGTTTCCTCATCTGTAAAAGATAATCATACCCATGATCTCTCCCTCACAGGATTGTTGTAAGGAAAGGGCTTTTGTAAGTTTGAGGTATCACAAAACACAGGGACAGTGGAGGGAGGGCTGACTAACAGAATCCCTGCCTTCTCTGGTGACCGCAAACACACCCAACATTTCCCCTACATTTGGAGCATTGAATCAAGAAAGGTGAGGTGAAAAGGTCTCTGGGAAGCCAGTCAGTTCAGCAAACACTTACTATTAGACTATATACATCATGAGGACAAGGGACTTGTCTCCTCTAAATTTTCTGTCTCTCCCAGTGCCTAGCACAGTGTTGTTTGGTATGCAGTAGGCAATTAATCAATGCTTGAGTGACTATTAAGTGCTCATCTTGTGTGGTACAGAGAGATACAAACCAGATAGGGCCCACTGCAAACGTCTTTAATCAGAGAGGGGCAGGACAAGGGCACAAATAGAGGTGACAGGAAGGAGAGGTAAAGCCTTTTAAGGACCCCCTGGGCCTCTCAGGGGCTTCATGCACATGCAGGGCTCTGCAGAAATGGACACCCCTTCTGATGTTAATTCCCAGCATCAAAGAAACCATCTCCTTCCAATACCTTCATTTTACAGATGAGAAAACTAGGGCCCAGAGATGGAGAAGGACTTTCCCAAGAGAAGTAGGGTGGTGGAATGCAAGGGAAGAGGGAGAGGAAGGAATAAACATTTATTAAGCACCAACTGTGTGCCACATACCATGTTAAACATTGATCTTCCCAACAACCATGGAGGTAGGTGCTCTTGTTATCCCTCATTTTACAGATGGGGAAGCTGAGGCAAACAGAAGTTAGGAAATGACTTGCCTAGGATCACATAGTTAGTGAGCATCTGAGGCTGAATTTGAATTCAAGTCTTACTGAGTCAAGGCCTAGTGTTCTGTGGTACCCCCTTGCTGCCTTTTACCGGGGAGGGGGTAAGGGAGCAAAAGGAATAAGCATTAATTAAGAGCCTACTGTACACCAGGCACAGTGTTTATAACACTGTCATGTTATAAAACATGAGTTTTATAAACATCATTTCCTTTGATTTCATTGAACTTGGATTCTGAAGGACCCTAGGTTTGAATCCTACATGGGATCCAAACTGTGTGACTAGAGGAGAATGGCCCCTCTGAACCTCAATATCCTCATTTGTGAAATGATGAGTATAAGACTGGGTTTTTACTTCACAAAGTTGTGGTCTCTGTATGTGCCGACCTTGGGGTGGGGTAACAGAAGCAGCTCTTCTATCCACCAACCCAGGGCTATTTCCACTGTTCTGCCAGCTTTGAGTCTTTCCAAAACATATCAAGTGTGGGGTGAGGGATGGAGGTCGGGAGCAGGCCATGTTTCTGGACACACAGAGAGGTTAAGCATCAGAGACTGTTCTCAGAGGGAGGTGGGGAGTAGCTTTCTCTGCACCACTTCTGGTCTAGTACAATGCAAGCGTGATTTGTGTCAAAGATGGGAGGAATGAGCTTCTGTAGAACCTTCCACCAGGTCTTATGGCACCAAGACCCTGACCACTAAAGATGTTTACTGGTGGAAGAGAGTGGGTTGAAAGCTGAGTAGCTAACCACAGAATGGCATGGCAGCCTCCTGGGTCACCTCTCCATTGAGGATGGATGGAATGGGGAGAAACTGGAGGCAGAAAGACCTCGCCAGCAACTACTGCCATAATACAGATATGAGGTGATGAGGGCCTGCACCAGGGTGGGGGCAATAACAGAGGAGAAGAAGTGGCTATTGGAGAGATGCTGCAGAGGAGAAATCAACAAGGGATGCTGCAGAGGTGAAATTGACCAGAGATGTTGCAGAGGTGAAATAAACAAGGGATGTTGCAGAGGTGAAATAAACAAGGGATGCTGCAGAGGGGAAATCAACAAGGGATGTTGCAGAGGGGAAATCAACAAGGGATGTTGCAGAGGGGAAATCAAGAAGGGATGCAATTGGCAATCCTTGGCACGATGTTGAGTATAGGAGGGGTGAGAGAGAGTGAAAAGTCCAGGACAGCTCCTAGGTTGGGAGCCCAAGGGACTGGGAGGATGGAGTTGCCCTCTATAGAAATAAGGATTGTGGGAAAGGGTTGGGGGAAACATATTGAGTTCAGAAACAAGGATCCATCTTTTGAATACCAAGTCTTGTATGATTATGAGACGTCATGGAACACAAGTCTCAGAAGAACTGAAGATGAATTCAGGCTGCAACCTTTCACCAGTTTGGGGCTTAGAGGGAAGTCCAGAGGAAAGGAAGTCAGCAAGGAAATGTAGGAGCAGAAAGAAGGTGGGCTTTGGCTATAACCAGGGTGACGGCTGTCAGCTGGACTACTGGAGTACTCCACTGGTCTCCTGGCAATGTGAGGAGGAAGCAATAAAGGCCTTCAGTGCATATTGTGGCAAACCTCTTGGAGTGAGTGGAGGAAAGTCCCCTGGGCTGGGCAGCCAATGCCTGCATAGACCCAGGAGAGTATTTTCAAATATTTTTCATCCCTATTTGATTTGATCAATCAATCAACAAGCATTTATTAAACTCCTTTGGTGCCAAGTATGTTGCTGACAAAAGAAATACTTAGTGATTGGTGTGTGGGGGTCGGGGTGGGGAGAAGGGGGGCTGGAGCACCAACATGTGAAGTAACAGGAAAAATCTTGTTGAGCATTCTGGCTGCTGAGCTGAGTCTTGAAGGGAGCAAGAAGACCCAGGAGGTTAGCGGGAGGGAAAACATCCCACAGTTAGCCTCAAGCTTTAGCAATATCAATTTAGCAAATGCCTGAGACACCATAGAGGGAGAGACTGGCTATAGCTTGGCCAAGATCAGGAAATTGCTCAGTCTAGACCAGTGATATCAAACTCAAATAGAAACATTCCCTCCAGTCAAACATTGATTTAGAAAACCACATATTAATCTTTTGTGTGTTGTACTGCATTCTTACTTATTTAGTGAACCATTTCCCAATTACACATTAATCAGGTTCCCCTCCTCATGGGTTGTTAACATACCTCAAGTCTGATGTGGGATCCAAGTGACATGCCCAGGTGACTAAGATGGTTGTGGTGTGGAGGGGAGAGGACCCTGGGGGAGACTGATTAGCTCTGCAGAGAAGAGGGGAAGGAGGGAGAGTGAGGAGTCAAGATCCCTCTGAGGTCACAGACCTACCTGGGTGACTCAAAAGGCCATGGTGCCTTGACAGAAATAGGGGTGGTAGAGGGTGCTTGGATTCTAGGGAGAATATGAAGATGCCTTGAACATGGTGAGCTTGAGATGCCTAGCAGGAACTGGAGATGGGGGGCTCTGAGAGAGACCGGAGTGGGCTGGATCTGGGAGGCATCAGTAAACAGTTGATAATTGAACCCCTGGAAGCTAATGAGACCACTAGGAGAGGGAAGAGAAGGCACAGAACAGAGTCCTGGGACATAGGGTTGGGAAGAGTTAAACTTTTTTTTTTTCTGGGCTAGGCAATTGGGGTTAAGTGACTTGCCCAGAGCCACACAGCTAGTAAGTATTCTGTGTCTGAGGTTGGATTTGAACTCAGGTCCTCCTGATCCCAGAGCCGGTGCTCTACGCACTGCGCCACCGCCACCAAGCTGCCCCTGAGAGTTAAACTTCTGCAAAGGAATTGGAGAATTGGCCTAACAAGAAAGAATAGCAGAGCAGTTGGGAATGTGGCCCTGGAGCTCAGGACCCAGACTGGGGTTGCATCTGTAGACTGGAGGGGCATCTGCTTTGAGATTGGTCTCCTGAGACAGGTGAGAAATCTTTAAGAGATAAGAGGATGCTGGGGTCCCAGATAGAGTCCTGAGGCAGACCCAAGCTAATGGGGGGCTGGCAGGTAGATCCTGAAAAGGGGACTGAGAAGAAGCCTCAGCGGGGGAGAAGGAAAACCAGGAAGGGCAATGTAGGAGAAGCCTGGGACAAGAGAGGGTGACTAGTGGTGCTGAAGACGTAAACAGGCCAAGCAGGATGAGGGCTGAGAAAAGACCACTGGCTTTAGCCACAAAGACATCTTTGGTCACTGATGAGGGAGAAGTTTCAGTTGAATAGCGGGACTGGAAACCAGATTCTGAGGCTTGGAGAAGTGAATGGGAACAGAGAGAGTGGAGGCAACCAGTACAGACAGTTGGGGGGTTTTCCCCCGGGAGTTTGGCCATAAAGGATACATGACAACAGACTGAGAGAACAGTCGGGTCATGTGAAGGTTTCCTAAGCCTGGGGGTGGGAAGGGGGAGACCTGGGCAGCAGGGAAGGAACCAGGGGATAAGGGGAGGCTGAAAATTAGGGAGCGAGGGGATGATCAAAGGGGCAGGGTCCAGGAGGAGACAGGAAGGGATGGGATCAAGGGCCCACGGAGGGGCTGGTGTTGACAAGGAAGACTGGATGGAGGGAGGAAAGCACGGGAATATTTGATGATAATAATTCAGATTTATGTGACACTTTAAAGCTCTTTCTTTATAACTTAAACAATAAGCATTTAAAAAGAATGATTTAGATCTGACCATGGCTCATTTATACCGGGCTTCTCCAGAGACAGACGCTCCCATGGCTTGGCTGGAGAGAGGCCCCGTCTTCTCCCTGCTCCCATCGGGGACCTGCCAGGGGCCTGGAAGGTGGGTCAAGGGAGGTGGCCCTGAGGGGGCTTTGACCAGAGACTCCGCGCGGGTTTTCCTCTTTGATCTTGGTACAACCTTTTCTCTGGGCCATCAGACCTCAGCCACTTTCTCCTAGAGGACAACACAAATGTCATTTGGTGTGAAACAGTAGATTTTTTCTTTTCTCCCTTTTGTTTCAGCGGCCTCTCTCCCTGACAATGCCTGTAGAATTGAAAGATAACCAGTGGATAAAAGGATTTTTTTTTTCTTTCTGGCAGCCCAGCCCCTAGTTCAAAGACGGCCTGAGCCCAGAGTCTTGGCGATGTAATGGGTGACATCCTTGCCTGAGTGTTGAGCAAATGACTGACAGAGGGACAGGGTGAGTCCAAGACAGCTGGGAAAGATTTGGCTTCACGAATATCCAGCTGGATTCTCCCTCTCCAGCCTGGCGAGGTATCCCAGCGTGTTAGCCTGAGGAAGCCGGGATGCAGCAGGCACACAGGAGGGCAGAGGCAGAGTCTGTGGGGCACCCCGCCCTATCCCCACCATGGGACAGGGAGGAAACTGAGGCCCAGATAGCCTGCCACCCTGCTCAGTAAGTGGTCCTCTGACCCCAAAGTCAGGGCTCTGCCCAATGCACCACATTGCCAATGGTACCATGACAGCCATCTCCAGGTATCTGAAGGGCTGTCTTTGGGACAGTGAGATTAGACTGGTTCCTTCTTACTGCTGAGGGCAGAACTGGGCCGGTGGAGAAGGGGCAGGGCACAGGGAGGCAGGTTCTGAATTGTAGATAAAGAAAAGATTTTTAATAAAAAACGTGAAGTAGTGTGTTCCTTGTCACTAGAAGTGTTCAGACACTTGGTTGACATTTCAGATACCACGACACCTGTCAGGGATGTGGAGAGGACCTCTGGACCTCTCAAAAGTCAGCTTCAAGGTTGGGCGCACGTCCACTCCCAGATCTTTGTTCATTCACTTAGCAGAAAAGGAAACACATATTGGAAAAGGCCAACAGGTGCTCATGTGAGATCTCACCTAGTGGAGTTCATGATTTAGGTGGGAGCTACCCCCTGCAGGACAGAGTCCAAGCAAAGAACACACTGCTTAACCCATGAGTCAAAGCCAACAGGCCCAAAGCCGTCTATGCCTTTAGCCTAGTGAAGCCTCCTTCCTCAAAATCAAATGAGATAATTTTTGTAAGGTGCTGAGCACAGTGCCCAGTACACAGTAGGTGCTTAATAAATGCTTCTTCCCTTCCCTTCCCCTTATACCCTTCACTTTCACAAGGCAGGGACCATCCAAGGACCACTCAAGACCTTTCAGCTGAACCACTCAGTGACCAAGGGTATTGGTCATTGACACCAGGAATGGCAACTCTAAGCGAACTTCATGGAGGGTCGAGGGGTGCCTTATACATAAACTACCCACCTCACTGGGTTGTTGTAAGAATCAAAAGGAATTGTTTCTTTTAATTAACTAAACCTTTGCTAAGCACCTCCTGTGTGAAGGAAACCATCTTAGGCTCAAGGGATCCACACTGAAAAATAGCAATCCCTGCCCTCAAGAAGCTTACATTTTATGGCGACACACAACACAAACACCAACAAGACAGGGGCTAAGCAATTTGCCCAGGGGCTATTACTAGTATTTAAATCAGACTGAGGATTTTTATAGTTTATCCTGGGGGCAACAGAGAACCACTAAAGACTTGGAAGAAAAAAACTGAGCGGCTCTGACTTTTTGGGTTATCTGGGTGACCTCACCTAGAAGCCCTGCTCCTTCTCTGATCTTCCTCTTTCCCCCTAAGCACCTTTAAAAAGCCCTTTTTGTTATCATCAGGTTTCTTTCCCAACCCCAGCTCCTTTTGAGCTTTAACATTCCTGACATTATTTCTGCAGGATCAGACCACACTCTTAAAGTCATCCTCTTTTATGGGCCCTTGCTTCTGTCGTCTTCAATTAACTTTAAACAATTGAAGTTGGTTGGAGAGTTCCCTGTGCATCCACATCAATTTCTTTGGACAACTCCTTTTTCGTCATTGGAATTGTTTCCTTTTGTGTCCTGAGAATTTAGTTCCTGAGCCTCTCCGATTCCTCCTGAGCTTTCTTTCCTTCCCTTACCCCTCCATAGACTTTTAGTCCATTGACTCCTACCTGTCTTTCTCTTGAAACCATTCAAGTTTGCTCTCCTAGCCTCCAGGGTGCCTGGAAGACTCTGCCAAGCTTTCTTCTTCTCTTTCACAAGCTCTAGGAGAGAGAAGTAGGTCACTGGCCAAACAAAGTTACCATCGTTTCTACCCCAGCAACTGATTTCTACTTGTTAATGAAAATAAAATCCATGATAAAATTGCCCTATATGAGCTTTAAAAGATGATGTTACACTATGCCCAAAGGGCTATAAAAATGTGCATACCCTTTGACCCAACAATAGCACTTCTAGGACTGTATCCCAAAGAGATCACACAAACGGGACCTACATGTACAAACATATGTATAGCAACTCTTTTTGTGGTGGCAAAAAATTGGAAATTGAGGGGGATGCCCATCAATTGGGGAATGGTTGAACAAGTTGTGGTATATGAATGTAATGGAATACTATTGTGCTATAAGAAACGATGAGCAGGCAGTCTTTAGAAAAACCTGGAAGGACTTGTATGGACTGATGCAGAGCGAAGTGAGCAGAACCAGGAGAACATTGTACATAGTAACAGTCACGTTGTGTGATGACTAATATTGATAGACTTAACCCTTCTCAGCAATGCAAGGATCTAAGACATCTCCAAAAGTCTCATGATGGAAAATGCTATCCACATCCAGAGGAAGAACTACGGAGTTAGAATGCAGATAGAAGCAGACTATTTGCTGTTTTTTTTTCTTCTACTTTGTTTTGTTTCCTCTTTCTTGGGGTTCCTCCTATTGGTTCTAATTCTTCTTTACATGACTAATGTGAAAATGTGTTTAAAAGAAATGTATATGTAGAGCTTATATCAGATTGTGAGCCATCTGGAGGAGGGAGGGGGAGAAGTATTTTATACTCAAAAATTTATGGAAGTGATTGTTGATAAATCAAAACAAATTAATAAAAAATTAAAAAAAGAAAAAGAAAAAAAGATGATGTTACAATAATAAAGAGCAGTAACAACAGCTATAATTTATACGGCACTTTATATCTGTTATCTCATTTGACCCTTCATTCCCCTCCCAGTGTGATTCTGAGTCTCCTTGGCTTCATCAGCATGAATTCTCACCTTGAAACATCCCGCCACCATGCTGGTTCCCTTCTCCTATTGGTGAGTCCCATCCAGAGGGGTCTCCATTTTGGGGATGGGTCCGGACTGTCTTATACTTATTTTTCCTGGCACTCCTGGCTCTCCCAGACTTCACTATCATGCCCCCAAAAAGGTACCTCCTCCTCCTGTCTTCTCGGCTTGCTCAGCTCCCTTTTGTGGGTCAGCTCCCCTCATTAGAATATAAGCTCCTTGAGGGCAGGAGCTGTCCTTTTTTGGCAGTGTATTGGTGCTTAGCACAGTGCCTGGAGCACAGTACATGCTTAATCAATCTTTCTTGCCTGCCTGGTCCTCACAGCCTGGTGAGATAAGTGCTGTGATCACCCCCACTTTACATTTGAGGAAACAGAGGCAGACCCGTTAAGTGAAGGAGGCAGGATTCTAGCTCAGGCCTTGCCCATTCCAAGTCCAGCACTCTGCCTGCTAAGCCTCCTTCCTGGCTGCCAATAAACGATCTCAAAAGCACAGGGGATGGCTGCTCTGCTTGTGGTAGTTTCTTCCAACAGTTGGGGATTGCTGTGCAGTGGTGAGAGCCCACTTCATGCTGTCTGACCGTCACCCAATGAGATGAAGAGACACGCAGATGTGGGGGCTGGGAGAGGCAGGGCTGGGTCACAGGCAGCGTGTGATTGAGCTGCTCGGGCAACATGTGAAAGGAGGGAAAGGCAGGGAGAGCAGGGCTGGTGGGGCACTGGGTGAAGCCAGATAAGAGACATTTAGCACAATGCCCTGCACAGAAGAGTCCTTTAATGAATGCTCGTTGAACTGAGCCGACTGCAAGTGTCTCGCAGACTCACTTACTGGGCACCACTGGCATCATGAGCCTTTACAGCTCAAGGTGGCACTGGTGCACAGTCCACCAAGCTTGCCAGTGATGGCTCAGCTTCACAGATCTGTGGACTGTCAGAGCTGAAAGAGCATAACCATCCTTGAAGACGCTGGGAAGGGAGGAGTGGACACCACCACACTGGGATGGCCTCCCTTACCTGGAGCCAAAATCTGCTTCTCTGAAAAGCTCCCCCTGGTCCTGGTCCTGCTTCCCGGGGCCGAGCAGAGCAAGGCGTGTCCCTCTAATGTGGGACAGCTGTTCGCCTACTTGAAGAGGCCCCCCTGTGCCGCTGAGTCTCTGGGCTGAACATCCCCGGGTCTTTGCGGTGACCTGGATCCCTAGCTGGCTGAGGAGGAGTGCTCTCACAGCAAGCTTTCTCTGAGAAAAGAGAGAAGGTTGTGAGTGATTATCACCTCCCTGAGAGCAGGAGTCCTGTCTTATCTGAGTCTTGTCGGCTTAATAAATGCTTGTTGTGCTACATTGTGTTGTTGTATCATGTTACTCACTACCCCGAACAGCCCCTTCTCCACTTTTCTCCCCTCCCTGGCCCCTCCTCCAGCCCCTGCCGGTCCTAAGAGCCAGCTGGGGCTGCTCGTGGGTGGGAGGACTTGCTGACCCTGCGGGAGCCCTCCTCTCTTACCTTCTACCTTAGATCCTGCATCCAGTCGTGTAAGTCAGTAACGCCATTCCTTCCAGTGGGATGAGGATGGCTAGCTCTTCCCTTCGACCCCGCCTGGGGCCTCACCACAAGGCCTGCCTCCGCCTTGCAAGCCCTCCCCTCAGCTAACCTCAGGACCCGGGGCACACTCTGGCTTACAGCTAAACCTCCTTTTATGGGTCGTTTCCCCCAAAAGAGCGTTAGCTCCTCGAGATCAGAGATTGGCTTTTTTTACTTGTGTGCTTGACACTTAGCACAGTGCATAACCTAGAGTAGGTGCTTAATAAATGCTTTTTAAAATCAATCAGTAAGTCTGTTCATTACTGTACTGTTCAACGGAATCCCAGGCTCTCAGGGCTTTGGGGACCTCGGGGCATCGTGTCCCCCACGTCCCCTCTGTCACTGTCACGTGGGACAGCAGCTCGAGGTCCCGCGTCACCAGGGTCACCTCGCCCTGCCGTCTCGGGCCTGGCCATTCTGGTGCCTCTCTGGGTTTCTGTTTGATGTCAGAGGCCTCCTTCTGGATCTCCAGCCTTCAGCTCCACACAGATCTCTCGCAGACATCGCCATGATAAAAACAGCTCAAAAGAAGACCAGCTGTACTTGTAAATAAACAGCACAAGCCTATTAATCTGCTGAAGGCTTTTATGAGGGGACACATAAAATATCAAATAAAGGTTTAATGGAAATATGTCCAAAATGCTGGAGCTGGTAACAATCTACAGTAGGGCCATAAAGCAAACGCAGCTCACATGTCCTTGCAGTTTTAAGAGCCTGGCGGCTCACTCACTCCCACACCTGAGAGGGATGTTTCAGCTGGAGTGCTGGCTTCATAGCCCCTTGTTGAGAAAGAGGAGGAGGAGGGAGGAGGAGGAGGAGGAGGAGGAGGAGCTGTCCTGGCTTTCCAGCCTCAGGCTTAACAGCCAGCCTGGACATCTCTTACTGGAAGAGCTCAGCTCATGGGGCTGAATCCCTTGTCCACTCCTGCAGAGGAGATGCACCTCCTTCCGGCAATCAGAAGAATATTCTCTTGGGAGCTATGGAGAAGCCTTTGGCCAAGAGAGAGGACGGGTGGGATGCAGGTGGTGCCCGAAGATGGGGGCTCTTTTGGGGACTAGAGTCACTACCATCTCAGCACAAGCCAGTCATACAATGACGAGGCTGGGAAAAGAAGATGGCGGCTTGGCGAACATGGGACGTCGCCTTGTGCTCACGTAGGTCAGCTAACACAAGGCTCAGCCCTGCATAATGGGAACGGCAGATGACTCACCACTTCCTCTGAAGGGAGGGGGATGTCTGCTGGGGGTCAGGGGTGAGATGTGTGCAAATAAATATATAGAGGACAGTGAATGAAGGGGTCTGAAAGTCTTGTAATTGGAGGCAGCCAGGCGATGCTGTGGACAGAGCCACAGCTGATTCAGGAGTCAAGAAGACCTGCAGTGTGACCCTGGGCAAGTCCCTTCACCTCTGCCTCAGTTTCCTCATCTGTAAAATGGGAATAATCTTAGTATGTATTTCCCAGGGTTGCAGTGAAGAATAGCCGAGATAATGTGTGTAAAGCATCTACAGACCTTAAATGCTCTAGAAATTACAATTTCCTTATTACAACGAAATGCAACATTCCTTCAGATTTGTGTTCTCATCTTTTAAGACATTTCTATATCTGATGCAAATCCAAACCCCTTTATCCCTGCCTGTCTTGCTCCTTCTTGTCTTTGGCAGCCCCGTCATCAGTATCGGTCTTTTCAATCAACCAAAAATAAGCATTTTTTAAGCACCTACTGTGTGCCAGGCACTGTGCTAAGCACAGGTGTCTTCCAGGCCAAACTCTTCGATGGTTACCGAGTCTTCCGAGAGTTTCTGCCACGTCCCAGGCTTGTCGCTGAGGTCCAACAAACAGGAGAGTCTGGAGGACCCCGGATCTTCTCCATCCCAGCGCAGGCATAGCTCCACTTTGGGCCCTGCCTGGTGTTCATTAGCAGGGTCATCTCTATTGTGTCTTTGAAGAAATACTGGGTCACTTGGATGTACAGAGATTGGGCTTGTTGGAGAGGTGCTTTGAAAGTGGCATCTTCTCTACCTAATCAAAACCCATTTCAGACCCTAACATGGTTGCTCTGCCCCCTCCCCCACTAGCCCCGAGGGGTTCAGGGTATGTCTTTTCTCTGCCATTGACTCGAGCTCCCCTGGTCTTCCTTCATTTTTAGGGGCTCAGTGACTAGCACCCCAGTCTCATTTAGCCAATTAACGTTGGATTCGCTTCATGAGGGAATATTTACTTCCGAAATAAAGCAAGAGCAAACACTTCCTCCATCTAGGGGCGTAATTACCAACACCGGCTCCTCCACCCCCCACCTCTGCATTTGGGGGGAGGGGGATTGGGTTCACCACCTGGCTCAGGTCTTACCCAGGCCTGGTCCCACCAACTTCCTGCCCAAGCTCCTTCCTTGGCTGGAGCCCCCTACCCTTTGTTCCTCAGGCCTGGCTGGCTGAGGTACTCAAGCCAGGTTCCTAGACACATGGATTCCTGCACTCCTAGCACAAATCAGTTCGATGTCAGGAAACACTGTGAGCAATCCCTCTGACCCACTGGCCCTGTGAAGGTGGGCTCCTCATTAAACCTCCTGCAGCCTTTGATTCTTCATCTGTAAAATGGTCAGGTTTTCACTGCCTCGCTCCAGGGGCTGCTGAGGGTTAGAGCTTTGAAAACACAGTTCAAGGTCCTGCGACACATCAGCGATTATTGTCACCCTGGTCATGCCCTCATCTTCTCTGATGGCGCGCAGGTCGAAATGATCCTGGGACCAGTCATGTGCTTGCTCCCCTTCCTCGATGTTTGAGGTTCTGCAGACAAAGTGCCTGGGTGTATAAAACACCTGCTTCTGTCACTGAGGACAGGTGTTGGGAGGTGAGCTCATCCTCCTCATTGACTGCTGCTCTGGGGGTCTTAGAGGTGGGCAGTGAATCTATGGAGCCCTGATCCAGGCATCAGGGGACCTGGGTTCTGGTCGTGGTCCCACCGCCAACTCCCTGTGCACTCACGGGAAAGCCTGCTCCCCACTTGGTGATTCTGGCCTCCTTTTGCAGGGGACCTTGGAGGACATGATCCCTTTGGTTCCCGCACGCTTAGCCTCTGTCTGCCGGACCATTGTAAGCTGCCAGCTGGGGATGACCTGACTGTGCGCTCCTGGAGGCCTCAGCTCAAGGGCAGCTCAGGAAATGCTCCACACTTTCCTCGGTGGGGGCGGGGGGGGGCAGCGGGGAACCAGCACCCTAGGGTCCAGGGAGACATGTGTGCTTTGGAAGGTCTCACTGTCCGTTCTCCTGGCCCTCACTGAGGGGCTGTAGCCTCCTCCAGCCTCTGGCCTTCCTACCTAAGAACACCATGTACCAAACAGGAAGGAGGCTTGGAGTTTTTCAGGTACAAGGACTTTTATTTTGCTTTTAGCAGCAAGTGAGGACAAACAACAAATGAAGTGATTGTATCCTCAGGGTAGGGGTCAGAACTGGAAGACCCAAGGGGCCTATGCTTGTCTGGGGCCCGCGGAGGTGCCAGAGTCAAGCTGCCGTGGGACTAGGGTATCTGACTGGCTGGCCAGAGAGGGCAGGCAGTATACAGGGCAAGTGTTGGGGGACTTTCTAGGTGCTTGGGGGACCTCTTCTTACATTCTCCCAAAGGCCTCGAGGCCAGGCTGGCTGCACAGTTTGCTGAAGACTCAGCCCCCAGATGGAACAACGGTTTCATTCCAGGGCACATCTGTGCAGCCCTTGGAAGCTGCTAATTCAGCCAGACAAACCTCCCTTGGAAAATGAGGTCTACTATGTCCCTACACACTGTAAAACACAATCAATTGCTTGGACTTGGAGGATTTGGGTTCAAATTCTGTCTCCTAGCTGTGTAACCTCTTTACTTTACCTGGGCCTCAGTTTCCTTCTCTGTAAAATATGGAGGGCAAGATGGTCTCCAGTGAAATAAAGTGTGGAAGGCCCTTTGCAAACCCTAGCACTTCATGGAATTACAGGGATTATTCAAACTGCCCTGAGGCACAGTTTAGGTCCTGGGGATGCCCCCCCCACCCCCAAGCCGGATCTGAACCTCCTGACTGATGATTACTCAGGGCCACAGGGAATGTGCTTGGATGGGCAGAGCCAGAGACAAGGGCCACATTTCCCAGTTCATAGGAGACCCACAATGGTGTCTGTTTGCTACCACAAAAAGAGCTGCTATAAATATTTGATTTGAGCCATTTCCAAATCCTGTGTTCTTTCCATTACACCAAACTGTCTCTCTCAGACATAGCTGGTGTGTTTATCAACCTTGCAGAAGACCCACACCCGGGGGCTTAGTGAAGAACACCGCCATGGGAGAAAGCAATCAGCCAGATGCAGCAAGATGGTGGGTATGAACAACTGAGGAAACTGACCTGGGGAACCCAACTCTAAGAAAGGTGAGGGGGATGGACAGCAGGTCGACAGAGAGAAGGTTGGGCTGAATCTGTGGAGATGAGATTCAATAGCTAATAATAATAGTTAGCATTTACTATGTACCTACTATGTGCCAGGCACTGAGCTAAGTGCTTTCTGATAGGTAATAGCTAGCATTTTATATGGTTGCCTACTATGTGCCAGACAAAGCACTTTACAAACAATTATTTCATTTGATCCTCACAACAACCCTGGGAGATGGATGCTGTTATTACCCCCATTTTACAGACGAGAAAAATGAGGCAGACAGAGGTTAAGTGGCTTGCCCAGGGTTACCCAACTAGTAAGTATGTGAGGCTTGATTTGAACTCAGATCTTCCTGACTCCAGGCCCAGTGCTCCATTGTGTTATGAGTTCCATGGGATACAGTAGGGTGGCTGCATTGAGAAGAGAGTCTAGGACTGGGAAGGTGATGGTCCTGCCGTATTTTACTGCAGTCAGGCTGCCTTGAGGACACCGTCTTCAGTTCTTGGCATCGCATTTCTGAGAGGGCATGGACAAGCTGTGGAGCGTCCAGAGGAGGGTGACCATCAGAGCTTGTTTCCTGGATAAGGGCCTTGGAAGGAGGTGGCCATGGCAAGTTCCCCAATCTAGCCTAAAATAGGAAACAGATTCTGTTTTAGCAGTTGGGAAATGCCTGGTTCTGGGGTGGGAAATCTTTCCGAGTCACCGATCTCTGTACTGTCAGATCACCCTCATGTTAGAAGAAAGAGCAGATATCCCAGGCTGGGAAACCGAGGCCACTCTAGCCTGGACTGTTTAGATAAGCCTTGGCTGTCCGTGATGTCGGCATGGTGTATTCCCTCACTCCTGGGGGGCCAGGGACTGTGTCACGTTTGTCTTTGCAATCACAGTCCCTAGCACACAGTAGGTATTTGGTGAGCTTTTTTGTTGATTGATTTTAGCAGCAAGAAATGTCCGAGGCTCCCATGATTGCATCTGCTGTATTAATATCTGTTGATTAAGAAACTAGATACCATATGAACAGGCTGTTCTCAGATGAAGAAATTAAAGCCATCTATAGTCACATGAAAAAATTCTCTAAATCATTATTGATTAGAGAAATGCAAATCAAAACAACTCTAAGGTACCACATCACACCTATCAGATTGGCCAACATGACAAAACAAGAAAATGATAAGTGTTGGAGAAGATGTGGGAAAATTGGAACACTAATGCATTGTTGGTGGAGTTGTGAAATGATCCAACCATTTTGGAGAGCAATTTGGAACGATGCCCAAAGGGCTACAGAAATGTGCATACCCTTTGACCCAGCAATAGCACTTCTTGGGCTATATCCCAAAGATATCATACAAATGGGAAAAGGACCCACATGTGCAAAAATATTTACAGCAACTCTTTCTGTGGTGGCAAAGAATTGGAAATTGAGGGAATGCCCATCAATTGGGGAATGGCTGAACAAGTTGTGGTATATGAATGGAATGGAATACTATTGTGCTATAAGAAATGATGAACAGGCTGACTTCAGAAAAAACCTGGAAAGACTTACATGAACGCATGCTTAGTGAAGTGAGCACAACCAGGAGAATGTTGTATGCAGTAACAGCCACGTTGTGCAATGACTAATATTGATAGACTTAACCCTTCTCAGCAATACAAGGATCTAAGACACCTCCAAAGGCTTTGTGATAGAAAATGCAATCCATAAAGAAGAAAGAACTATGGAGTTTGAATGCAGATCGAAGCATACTATTTGCTATTTTTTTTCTTGTTTCCTGTTTCTGGTGGTTCCTCCTATTGGTTCTAATTCTTTACAATGTGACTAATGTGAAAATATGTTTAATAGGAATGTAAATGCATAGCCTATATCAGATTGCGTGCCATCTTGGAGAGGGAGGTGGGGAGGGAGGGGGAGAAAAATTTAAAACTCAAAAGCTTATGGAAGTGATTGTTGATAATTCAAAATAAATTAATTTAAAAAATAAAAAATAAAAAAACCAAAAAATTTGTCCCCCCCCCCAAAAAAAAAGAAAAAAGAAAGAAACTAGATCCCAGGAAGAGTGAGTGTGGGGAGGGTTGGATGTTGGATCCTGAGTAGGAATCCCTCCTCTGCTCCTTCCTACCCATACAACCTTGGGCCTGGCAATTCCCCTCCTTGGGCTTAGGTTCCTTCTGTGGAATGATGGGCTTGGACTACGTGACAGCCATCTACGGCCCTTCCAACTCTATGTCCTAGAACCCTTACTGGAGACAGTGCTTGAGGGGGCCTGGCCGTGAGGTCATTCCGGCTGCTGGGGTTCTTCTCCAGGCCTTTCTCCTGGGCCATGGCCTTGTCAATGGCAGCCAGAAGGTCCCTACCCTCGCTTTGCTAATGTACCTGCCCCTCTAATGTGTGCTAACGTACCAAGGCTCTCCATTCAGTCAGTGTTCGCCAGGTGGGGACCGCTACCTGCTAGGCTGGGGCAGCAGAGGCCAAAGGGAGATCCCTGCAGCTGAAGTGGAATCAGCCCCCAGAGGCTGGAGCTAGCCACAGTGGGGAGGGGGCAAAAGAGGCCAATTTAGATCCATCTCAGGAAAACCTTCTCACCTTCAACTCCTCCGAAGGCGACAGGCTGGTTCCCCTTCCTTCAACATCTTCAAGCAGAGGAGAGAAAAGAGGGGAGGAAACAAGCATTTCTATAGCACCTACTGTGTGCCAGGCACTATGCAAAGTGTGTTACAAGGTGTATCCCCTTTGATGCAGAGGCTGGGGGACTACTTGTTGGGGATTCCTCAGTTTCCTCTTCTGTAAATTTAGAGTTGGACCAGACTGCCTCTGCAATCTCTCCCAATCCTAAATCTAGGAAGCTAGAACTAAAAAGCTATTATAAATTCAGCAATGCACCTTTGAAAATGTCCTTTTAAAATCTGAACTTGACAAACTTCTCATTGATACGCATAAATGCATTTGTTTTTTATAAATCCCTGCAGTGTCTACATTGAAAAAAAAAAAACCCAGCAACAGTTACAAATGCATGTGTGAGAGAAATAGAGGGAAACATACAGACGGGACCCTTAGCTTCCAGGGAGCTGGCTTGCCAGCTGATGGATTTGGGGGCAGTCCGGTTACTCTCGGGTCTGTGGGTCTGAACGCCTCACCGTGGATCTGTGATAGCCCCGCCTTCCAGAGCAAGTGCCCGCGGTCACCATTGTAAAGCCCTGGGGAGGGAGGTAGGAGCAGTGATCGCTGAGGAAGGTCTTTGGGGAAAAGATGCCATGTATCGTCCTCCTGCATCCCCAGGCATCTGCGTGGCTTCTCTTAGAAAAGGCGCAGCAGGGACAGGCAGGCCAGGCTCCAGGATTTACTCCTGGTATGACCGCTCTGACCACTGCTATGACCACAGTTACTGATGACCCACGTCCTTCTGGATCTAGTCAAATCAAGTGAGCGCTAAGTGTCCCTTTGACCCTCGGGACTTCTCAGGGCTGCCTGCCAGAGGGAGGGCCAGTCCTGGCGGCAGCTGCGCCCAGTGACTGGCAGCCTGGGCAGCCCGGAGGGAAGCGTGTAAGTCCCGGGCAGAAGAGGTTTGGCGGCAATCACCCAGCCCCCCCCCCCCATAACACCACCGGAAGACCTCTTCCTAAATCCTCCATTAATGAAAGCCAGGTGGCTACAGGCATGTAGGTGCTTCTGGCTCGGGGTCTGGGAGTAGGATGGAAAATACCAGAGTAGGAAACAGGCGTGTGTCTTGTATTACTAGGCGCAGACAACAGCCTGGTTCTCTCGGGGCCTTGGTGAGGCTTTAACTGTTTAATAAGAAAAGAATGGACACAAGCATGCCATGAACAAATCTGGGCACTGTCCCTGGCGTCGTCGGCCTGCCTTCCGCCCTGAAGCAGGTGTTGACGAGTTTTGCTAAACTGATGAATCTGAGAACCAGAAACTGACACTCTGGGCTTAATCACATCCCTCATGGCCGACGTGTGGGCCACGCGCGATGAGAGCAGGAGCCTCAGCCGCTGATTTCCTGGCCTCACATCAGAGGGCGTTGTCAACAGCCCGAGAGCCGCCCAAGCACCTCCGTGCAGCCGGCGAGTTGTGCTGGCCTCGAACTGGGGGAGCTAGTAGGTAAGGCCATTCTCTGCCTGTTTCTGTTCACTCCGTCATCATCAATCAGAGACGAGGGTCCAATGACAGAGCTCTCAAGGGGGGCTTCCTGCTCTTGTTCATGGGGTCTCGTCTGCCCTTTTCCTGGCATGCTTAGCCTCTGTCTGCAGGACTGACCTTAAAACAGGATGGACGTTGAACTCTGTGTGCCGGAAAGCTCTATGTAGAGATTGGAGGGAAGGCTGCCTGAGCTGGAAGCCGGGACACTTGGGTTCCACCCCGATG
This sequence comes from Vombatus ursinus, assembly GCF_900497805.2. NCBI lineage: Eukaryota > Metazoa > Chordata > Mammalia > Diprotodontia > Vombatidae > Vombatus > Vombatus ursinus. The sequence continues at coordinate 217,104 of NW_020943962.1, forward strand.
CTGCCACTCCATCGTTGTGTGCTCTGGGGTGGACCCATATCCTTTATCTGGGGCTCAGTGTCCTCTTTGGCCCAGGGGATGGCCAAGGACCACTATGGCTCTAAATCCTATGGTGCTTTGATTGGCAGGACTAAATTATCTCCAAAGTGGCTGCTAACACTGTAATTCCAAAAGAATTTTAAGGAAGAAAAAAAAAAGTAACCCGTGTATTGTACCCACTCTGAAGTGCCCACAGGTTTCTGGTTTTCATGGAGATTTGCTTAATGGGTCAATCACAAATCTGGTGCCTACCCTAGTAATAGACCAGGCAGGAAACATAAAGTAAATAGCAAAGGATTTACTTGAGACAGAAAAGCAAAATGAATAATGGAAAAGTCAAGCTGTGCAATCATCCTTAGACCCCCCTCCCATACAAATTAATGCAATCTCCCACAAATTCACATGCTAGTGAGGAAGGGTTTAGGGCCCAATGCTTGATCATGTCTAAGGAATGAATGAATAGGTGAATGTAAAAGCATTTAATCTGCACTAGCCACAATACTATATCCTGGGGACATAGATAGGAAGATCAATCCCTGCCCTCAAGAAACTCGCCTTCTAACAAGGAGGAGGAGAGCTCAGCTGTGGGGCCAATGGAAAGGCTTTACACCATATGGTGCAGTAGCAAAGCAGGCAGTAACGCATCTTTTTCAGTTTCATTTTCATTAATAAAACCATTTCTATTCCTGTGTCCATTGATGATGCCGAGGGTTTGGCTGTCAATAACTTCTGGGTTTTCATTCACTGTCTCTGCTGAGGAGGTTGGGGCTGCAGTGAAAGTATTCTAATCTAGGGCTAGTGGGAAAGAGGAAAGAGACACTCAAATGTAGACAGTCAAAATGTATTTGCTGTTATACTCAAACTGATTTGCTTCAGAAACAATGGTCATGGGGGGGAGGGGCAAAAAAAAGTCTGAAGCCAGAGTTAATTAAATAAAAACATTTATTTACAGAAATAGAGATAAGTTCCAAATTTTTCTTCCTCCCTTCCTCCTCTCCCTGGTTCCTAAAATGGTAGGCAATTTGATATAGGTTTTATATGTGCAATCATGTAAAACATATTTCCATATTAGTCACAGTTGTGAAATAAGAAGCAGACCAAAAGGGAAAAGAAAAAAAAAACCATGAAAAGAAGTAAAGTGAAAATAGTATGCTTCGATCTTCATTCAGAATCCGTCAGCTCTTCTGGATGTGGATAGCACTTTCCTTCACAAGTCCTTTGTGGATCTTGGATTGTGGTGTTGCTGAGAAGAGCTGAGTCATTCATAGTTGATCATCACACTATTGCTGATACTATGCACAATGTTTTCCTGGTTCTGCACTTTTCACTCTGCATCAGTTTATGTAAGTCTTTTCAGGCTTTTCTGAAGTCTGCCTGCTTATCATTTCTTATTGCACAATAGTATTCCATTACATTCGTATGCTACAACTTGTTCAGCTATTACCCAATTGACAGGCATCCCCTCAATTTCCAACTTTTTGCTACCGTGAAAAGAGCTGCTATAAATAATTTTGTACAAATATGTTCTTTCCCCTTTATTGAATTTCTTTGGGATAGAGTCCTAGTAGTGATATTGCTGGATCAAAGGTATACACAATTTGGTTGCCTTTTGGGCATAGTTCCAAATTGCCCTCCAGAATGGTTGGATCAATTCACAACTCCACTAACAATGCATCAGTGTCCCAGTTCTCCCACATATCCTCCAACATCCAACATTTTCCTTTTTTGTCATGTTAGCCACTCTGATAGGTGTGAAGTGGTACCTCAGAGTTTTTCTAATTTTCATTTCTCTGATAGTGAGTTAGAGCATTTTTTCATATGACTATTGATAACATTGATTTCTTTGTCTGAAAACTGCGTGTTCATGTCAATTGGAGAATGACTTGTATTTTTAATAAATTTGACTCAGTTCTCTATATATTTGAGAAATGAGGCCTTTATCAGAGATACTTGTAAATTCCCCCCCACTCAGTTTTCTGTTTTTCCTTCTAATTTTGGTTGCATTGGTTTTGTTTGTGCAAAAACTTTTAAATTTTATACAATCAAAATTATCTATTTTACATTTTGCAATGCTCTCTATACCTTCTTTGGTCTTAAATTATTCCCTTATCCATAACCCTGACAAACAAACTATTCTATACTCTCTTAATTTGCTTATGGTATCATCCTTTATGTGTAAATCAAGTACCCATCTTGACCTCATCTTGGTATACAGTGTGAGATGTTTGTCTATACCCGTTTTCTATTTCTGTTTTCCAGTTTTCCCAGAAGTTTTTGTCAAATAATGAGTTTTCATTCTGAAAGCTTGCATCTTTATGTTTATCGTATACAAGATTACTATGATCATTTGTTATAATATAATTTGTACCTAATCTATTCCACTGACCCACTCTATTTCTTAGCCAGTAGCAGATTGTCTTGTCAATTGGCATGGCTAGACCACTTTTTTCACATTTTTTTTTCATTGATTCCCTTGATATCCTTGAGTTCTTGTTCTTCCAGATGAATTTTCTTATTATTTTTTCTAGCTCTGTAAAATAATTTTTTTGATATTTTGATTGGTATGGCACTAAATAAATAGATTAATTGAGCAAAATTGTCATTTTTATTATATTGGCTCAACCTACCCATGATCAATTAATATTTTTCCAATTGTTTAGATCTGACTTTATTTGTGTGAAGTGTTTTGTAATTGTGTTCATATAGTTCCTGGGGTTTTCTTGGCAGATAGACTTCCAAGTATTTTATATTGTCTATAGTAATTTTAAATGGTATTTATCTTTCTATCTCTTGCCGCTGGACTTTGTTGGCAATAGGTAGAAATACCGATGATGTATGTGGGTTGATTTTGTATCCTACAACTTTGCTAAAGTTGTTAATAATTTTAAGTAGTTTTTTTAATTGATCCTCTAGGATTTTCTAAATATACCATCATATCATCTGCAAAGAGTGATAGTTTGTTTCCTCGTTGCCTATTCTAATTCCTTTACTTTCTTTTTCTTCTCTTATTGCTAGAGCTAACATTTCTAGCACAATATTAAATAGTAGAGGTGATAATGGGCATCCTTGCTTCATCCTTGATTGTATTTCCCATTACAGATAATGCTTGCTGATGATTTTAGATAAATATTACTTATCATTTTAAGGTAAGCTCCATTTATTCCTATGCTCTCTAGTGTTTTAATAGGAATGGATGCTATATTTTGTCAAAGGCTTTTTCTGGATCTATTTTCTACAGATAATCATATGATTTCTGTTGGTTTTGCTATTGATATGGTCAATTATGCTGTTAGTTTTCCTAACATTGAACCAGCCCTGCATTCCTAGTATAAATCCCACCTGGTCATAGTATATGATCTTTGTGATATATTGCTGTAATCTCTTTGCTAGTATTTTATTTAAACATTTTGAATCAATATTCATTAAGGAAATTGGTCTATAGTTTTCTTTCTCTGTTTTGGTTCTTCCTGATTTGGGTATCACCACCATATTTGTGTCATGAAAGGAATTTGGTAGGATTCCTTCTTTGCCTATTTTTCCAAATAGTTTGTATATTGGGATTTTTAATCCTAAGTAATAAGTATATATTGGGATTAATTGTTCTTTAAATGTTTGGTAGAATTTGTTTGTGAATTCATGTGGTCTTGGGGATTTTTTTTCTTAGAAAGTTCATGAATGGCTTGTTCAATTTCTTTTTTCTAAGATTGGGTTATTTAAGTATTTTATTTCTTTTTTTTGTTAATTTGAGTAATTTATATTTTTGTAGGTATTTGTCCATTTTATTTAGATTGTCAAATTTATTGGTACATGATTGTGCAAAATAGCTCCTAACAATTGTCTTAATTTCCTCTTCATTGATGGTGAGTTCACCCCTTTCATTTTTGGTACTAGTAATTTGGTTTTCTTCTTTCCTTTTTTAAATCAAATTAACCAATGGTTTATCTATTTTATTGTTTTTTTCATAAAGCCAACTTCTAGTTTTATTTCTTAGTTCAATGGTTTTCTTACTTTCAATTTCATTAATCTCTCCTTTGATTTTGAGGATTTCCAATTTGGTGTTTAATTGGGGATTTTTAATTTCTTATTTTTCTAGTTTTTTAGTTGTATGCCCAATTTATTGATCTGCTCTTTCTCTATTTTATTATTGCAAGCAATTAGATATATACATTTTCCCCCTAAGGACCGCTTGGCTACATCCGATAAATTTTGATATATTATCTCATTGTTGTAATTTTCTTTAATGAAATTATCAATTGTTTCTATGATTTGTTCTTTGACCTATTTTTTTAAAAAATTAGGTTATTTAATTTCCAATTGATTTTGAATCTCTCTTTCCATTGTCCATTATTTAATGTAATTTTTTATTGCATTACGATCTGAAAAGGATGCATTTAGTATTTCTGCTTTTCTGCATTTGGTTGTGAGATTTTTATGTTCTAATACATGGTCAATTTTTGTGTAGGTGCCATGGACTACTGAGAAAAAGGTATATTCTCTTTCTATTCCCATTCAATTTTCTCCAGAGAGCTATCATATCTAATTTTTCCAGAATTTCATTCACCTCCTTAACTTCTTTCTTGTTTATTTTTTGACCAGATTTATCTAGTTCTGAGAGGGGAAAGTTGAGGTCCCCCCCAGTATAGTTTTATTATCTATTTTCTCCTGTAACTCATTAAACTTTAACTTCAAAAATTTAGATGCTATACCAGTTGATGCATATATGTTTAGTATTGATATGACTTCATTGTCTGTAGTACCTTTCAGCAAGATATAGTTTCCTTCATTATCTCTTTTGATTGGGTCATTGCTTTGTCTGGTATCATGATTGCTACCCCTGCTTTCTTTGCTTCAGCTGAAGCATAAAAGATTCTGCTCCAGCCCCTTACCTTTACCCTGTGTATATCTCTCTGCTTCAGATGCATTTCTTGTAAACAACATATTGTAAGATCCTGGTTTTTAATCCATTCTGCTATCCACTGCTATTTTATGTGGGAGTTCATACCATTCACATTTAGAGTTAAGACAACTAACTATGTATTTCTCTCCAGGCTATTTTTGGCTTGTTTATTCCCCTTTCTCTCTTACTCCCACCTTTTCTCTCCTTATAAGTATTTTACTTCTGATCACTGACTTCCCCAATATACCCTGCCTTTTGTCAGGCCCCCTCCCCTTCTATTATTCCTGTCCCTTTTTACTTCCTTATAGGGTTAGATAGATTTCTATGTCCAACTGAATGTATGTGTTATTTTATTCCCTCTTTGAGCCAATTTTGATGAGACTAAGGGTTAAACTTTGCCTGTCACCTCCACACTCCCCCTATCTTCCCCTCCATTATAATAGCTTTTTCATGCCTTATTTATTTATTTATCTATTTATCTATCTATCTATCTATTTATTTATTTTGGTGAGGCAATTGGGGTTAAGTGACTTGCCTAGAGTCACACAGCTAGTGAGTTATGTGTCTGAGGCTGGATTTGAACTCAGGTCCTCCTGACACCAGGGCTGGTGCTCTATCCACTGCACCACCTAGCTGCCTCCTTCATGCCTCTTTTGTGTGGGATAATTTACCACATTCAATACCTCCCTCCTTCTTTTTCCAGTGCAATTTTATTTCTCACTCCTTTTTGTTTTTTGGGTATCATCCCATCAAAGTCACCTTATATCCATACCCTCTGTCTACATATACTCCTTTAATTGCTCTTACAGTAATAAAATTGTTAATAGTTACAAATATTATCTTTCCATATAGAAATATAAACAGTTTAACCTTATTGAATTTCTTATGTTTTTTTTTCTTGTTTCTTCTTTACCTTTTTTATGTTTCCCTTGAGTCTTGTATTAAAAGTCAAATTTTTTTATTCATCTCTGGCCTTTTAATTAAAAATGCTCGGAAGTCCTCTGTTTTGTTAAATGTCCATTTGTTTCCCTGAAAGATTATATTCAGTTTTGCTAGATAAGTGATTCTTGGTTGTAATCCTAACTTTTTTTTTTGCCTTCTGGCATATCATATTCCAAGCCCTGCAGTTCTTTAATGTGGAAACTGCCAAATCCTGAATCATCCTGACTGTGGCTTCATGATATTTGAATTGTTTCTTTTTGGCTGCTGGTGATACTTTCTCCTTGATCTGTGAGCTCTGGAATTTGGCTATGATGTTCCTGGGAGTTTTCATTGTGGGATCTCTTTCAGGTGGTGATTGGTGGATTCTTTCCATTTCATTTTGCCCTCTGGTTCTAATATATCAGAGCAGTTTTCGTTCATAATTTCTTGAAAGATATTGTCAAGGCTTTTTTTGTTTGTTTGTTTGTTTTTGATTATGGTTTTCTGGTAATTAAATAATTCTTATATTATCTCTCCTGGATCTGTTTTCTAGGTCAGTTGTTTTTCCAATGAAATATTTCACATTTTCTTCTGAGAGTCATTATTTTCCACTTGTTCAATTCTAATTTTTAATGAATTATTTCCTTCAGTGAACTTTTGTACTTCCTTTCCCATTTGACCAATTCTACTTTTTAGGGAGTTCTTTTCCTCAGTAAATTGTTGTATATATTTTCCCATGCTATTGGCTCTTTTTTCATGATTCTTTTGCCTTACTCTCATTTCTTTTCCCAATTTTTCTTCTACTTCTCTCATTTGCTTTTAAAAATCATTTTTAAGCTCTCTCAGGAATTCTTTTTGGGCCTGAAACCAAATTACATTTTTCTTTGAGGCTTCACACATAGCCATTTTGACACTCTTGTCCTCTTCTCAGTTTATGCCTTGATCCTCCCTATCATCATACTAACTTTCTATAGTCAAGCTCTTTTTTTTTTTTTTTTGTAATTTGATGTTTTTTTTGTGAGTTGGGTGCTCTGGTCCTGCACTGTCTTAAGCTTTTTGTGCTGGGGTTCTGAGTTTTACTGCTGGCTTTCACTGGGCTTCAGGGTTTAACTGCTTGCTTTCTTTGGAGGGTAGGCTTCCCTTCTCGCTTGTAATGGGAGGCAGAGGTTCTCTGTTGGCCTCCCCTGGCTGTGGGGGTTAGCTGCTGGCCTGCTCCAGGGGTGGGGCCTTGCTGCACTGCACAGGCTGCTCACTTGCCTGGGGGCTCCTAGTTTGCAGGAAGGCGGGGCCTTGCTGGTGGATTGCCCCAGGCTTGGAGCCTTGCTGCAGGCCCCCTGCCATGAGGCTGGCTGCTGCTGATGCTCTTGGACCTTGCTCCTCTCCTACCCCAGCGAGACAGGGCTGGGCTTTCCTGCAGGGCTGGTAGTTGGCCCTGTTTGGTTGGTCTTACCCTGGGACCTCCTGGGCTAGATGGGGCTGGACCTCTGGGCCCAACTCCAGCATCTTAGGGAAGTGTTAGAGACTTCAGAGCCCTGGGGTCTGGGCTGGCCTGCTCTGAGCATCCCTTTGGCCACTGCCTCCTGCCCCCTGAATGAGCCAGAGGACTTTCTCCAAGGAGGCTTCTGCTCTTGGGCCTGCAGTCTTTCAGTTCACAAGAATTTATTAGGCACCTACTATGGGCCAGGCCCTGTGCTGAGTGCAAGGGATACAAAAAGACAGACCCTGCCCTCAAGGAGCTTACAATCTAAAAATATACAAACGAGCTCTATACAGGATAAATAAGAGATAATTAAGGGAGGCAAGACACTGGAATGAAGGGGGGTGAGGAAGGCTTCCTGTAGAAGGGAGGGGTTTAGTTGGGACTTAAAGGAAGCCTGGGAGGTCAGTTGTCAGAGCAGAGGAGGGAGGGGGTTCCAGGGTTGGGGGATGGTCAGAGAGAGAGCCCAGAGGCAGGAAATGGAGGGTTCTGATCCTAGGACAGCCAGGAGGCCGGGGGTACTGCACCAGAGGACATGCTGAGGAGTAGAATATGAGAAGTATGGAAAGGGAGGGAGGAGGCAGGTTAGGAAGGGCTTTGAACAACAGCATTTTGTATTTGATCCTGGAGGTGACAGGGAACCCCTGGAGTTTATTGAGTGGAGCGTGACATATCGCTTTAGACAATTCCCTTTGGTGGCTGGATGGGGGATGGACTGGAGAGGAGAGAAATATGGGGCAGACAGACCCTCCAGGTATTAGGAGATGAGGCAGGGTCACAGGAGAGATGTTGCAATGATGACCTCACAGGCTTTCACAACAGCTTGGATATGGGGGGTGGTGGGTGGTGAGAGTGAGGAGCTCGGGATGGCTCCTGGGTTAGGAGCCTGGGGCACTGGGAGGACAGCATTGCCTTCTATAGCCACAGAGACGGTAAAGGGAGAGGGGGTGTCTGGTGGCGGAAAGATCACGAGTTATGTTTTGGACATGTTGAGTTTCAGATGTCTGCTGGACATCTAGTTTGAGATGTCTAAAAGGGAGCTGAAGATGAGAGATTGGAATGAACAGAGAGACAGGTGCAGGATTGGGAGGTTTGAGAATCATCAGAACAGAGATGGTTATTAAATCCTTGGGAACTGATGAGATCACCCAGGGAAGTGGAGAGACCAGGACAAAGCGCTGAAGGATACCTCTGGTTAGCAGACTTTGGAGGAGGAGCCAGCAAAAGAAATAGGGAAGGAGCAGTTAGACAATTAGGAAAACTGGGAGGAAGGGGGGAGTCCCAAAGACCTAGGGAGAAGAAGATATCAAGGAGGAGTGACCGACAATGTCAAAAGCTGCAGGGAGGTCAAGGAGAATGAGGATGGAGAGAAGGCCACTGGATTTAGAGAGATCACTAAGAACTCTAGAGAGAGCAGTTATGGTGGAAGTAGGATGTCAGATGCCAGATTGTAAGGGGTTAATAAGAGAGTGAGAGGAGGGGGAATGGAGCTACAAAGGGCAGGAGAAATAGAGGATGATAGTGGGGATAGAAGGGTAAAGGGAGGGTTTTTTTTAGGATGGGGGAGACATGGGTGTGTTTTTAGGCACAAGGGAGGGAACCAGTGGACAGGAAGAGATTGAAAATGGCAGAGAAGCAGTCTGCTGGAGGAGATAGGATGGAAGGGGATCTCTTGAGTAGGTAGAGGGGTCAGCCGTGATCAGGAGTGAGGCCACCTCACCATGGGAGACAGAGGGAAAGGAGGACAGAGAGGCCAAACCCCCTGAAGAACAGGAGATGAGGAAGAGGGGAGAAGAGGGAGCTCATGGCAATGGCTGCCAATTTTTTCTGTAAAATATGAGTCAGGGGTCTCTGCTGAGAAGCTAGGGGGAGTGGGAGCTAGGCGGGTTAGAGGAGGGATGAGGAGGTTTGGAGGAGCTGAGGTTGAGAGAGGATAGGAGGATGAGCTAGCAGCAATAATCGGCGGATTCCCTGCAATTTCTCCTGTATCCATCCTGTTAGGATATGGCTGTCTGCATGTTGTCTAAAGACTGTGAGCTCCCTGAAGGCAAAGTCTGCTTAGTTTTGCTTCCCTACATCCTTTTGGTATCTTCCTTACTTATCACAGTGCTTGGCACATGGTAGGTGCCTAATAAATGCTTGTTGACCGATCGACTAAACCCAGGTGGTTAGCCCTGCTCCAGACTCCCAAGGAGGCTAGGGGAAATGCCTCCAGGAGGGAGGTGTGGACAGACCCTGTGGGGTAATGACCTGGAGGTCCCCCGAAGGAACCCCAGCGGGGTAATGACCTCGAGGTCCCCCGAAGGAACCCCAGTGAGAGAAATGAGTCTTTTACATGTGCATTTCTGGTTAGAATTCCTGGTGGTAGACAAGGAAAGCTTCCTCTGCCCACCTCAGCTCTGCCTGCCATCGCTGTCTCTGCTTCTCTGCATCTCACTCCAGAACCACTCTCTCCCTAGTTTGGTTTCACTGCCATCGAATTTCCTGCAGTCTTCTCAACTTACAGAACAGGTGAAAAACCTTGACCTTCCTCTGCCCTGATGCCAAACAAGACACAAAACAGTTCTGGAGATTAAAAATCAACTGGAACAACACAGACCATCATTGGGGATTCCAGATTTTCATCCTAGCCTCACTGGTCAAAAGCCTGCAGGGCTGACTGTGGAAAGGGAATGGCTTCTGGCACTCAGGCAGTCTCTGCTCCCCAGCTGAGGTCTCTCTGCCCCCTGACCAACCCTGAAGAGCCCCGTAGCCATGGTGAGGTGTCTTGATCTCCAAGGGTCAGCCCACCTGGCCCCAGGGTCCTCTTCCTACCTGACACTGGTACTGATGCCCCCTCTGACCAGACCTCCTGAGACCACACCCTTCCCCACTGGGCTTCTTGACTGGGGAGACCTGTCCCTGTCACACCCAGACACAACCTCTGTCTCTCTCCCTCAGCAGCTATACCATAGCTCACCCATCTCTGTTTTCTTCTCTCACTCTGGGAAATGTCTCCCTTTCAACACTCCCATGTTTCCAAAAGGTGAGCCAGTGCTCCACTCTGTGGCTCTACCTTCCATCCTTGTGGCTTCCCAGACTCAAACTCTGGCCACCTGATATGAGTAGGATGTGTGTGTGTTGTGTGTGTATGTGTGTGTGTGTGTGTGTGTGTGTGTTACCCATGTTATGTAGGTCCATGTGTCTTTAGATGTGACTTCCGGGGAAGAATGGATAGATATCTCTAGAGTTCTCTCTACCCACTTCTCCAAGGGAAATATTGATTCTTGCCATGAAGAAGGAGAAGATTAGGGCCAGGAGAATGGCCAGAGAGAGGCTGCAATTCTATTTATTCACTCCCTAAGTATTTGTAGGTTCAGGCTGCACTCCTCATGACTATCGCTTAATAGGGAGTGTGTGCCCCAAGCTGTATATTCAAAGCTTGACTCCCTCTCCACCATATGCCAATGTCACAAAGACCACACATAGTGAATGGCAAACAAGCCCATTTATCCAAGCCAATAGCTAACAGAAAGCAGAGAAGTTGATACAGATGAGAAAATGCCAGACAATAAGCATATATACTAGAATATGCTCAGCAATACACACCCACGGCTCATTTGTCAAAGTGATCTTTCTAAAGCTCAGGTCTGACCTTGTTCTCAGTAAATTCCAGGGGCTCCCTATGACCTCCAGAATCACATATAAAATCCCATTTGGCGTTCGAAGCCCTCCTTTGTAACTTGCCGTCCCCCTGCCCCTTCCAGTCTGCTTGGACTGACATTTTCCACGTACTTTTCAACCCAGTGATGGCGGCCTCTTTGGTATTCTTCCATCTCTTGACTGAGCATTTTCTCTAGCTTGTCCTCCATTCCTAGAGTGCTCCCCCTCATCTCCACCTTCCCGCTTCCTTTAAGCCTCAGCTACAACCTCCCCTACTCTAAGAAGCCTTTCTCAGTCCCCCAGGATCCTAGTGCCCCCTTCTGTTAATTATCTCCAGTTTATCTTGTCTGAGGTTTATTTGTACATAGTTAGATGTATGCCATCCCATCCCCCTCCCCACACCATTAGTCTGTAAACTCCCTGAGGTCAGGAACTGTCTTTTTTTTCCTTTGGAATTTCCAGCACTTAGCACAGTGCCTGGCACATAGTAGGCACTTAATAAGTGTTTATTGATTGACTCACTGAGCTCTCCCATTGGGACAAGAAATCTCAGCACAACCAAGAGACAATCTCACATCTCACCCAAGGGAAAATCCCCCGAAGTCTCTCTGCTGTGGCAAACTGTAATGTGACATAATCGGGGGCCAGTTCTTCTTCTCAGAGCCTTTCTCTCCCTCCAGAGATCTCTCCCTGGAGAAAGTCTAGAATCACGAGTTTGTTTTCTTAAAGCTAGACACCAAAAGACTCAGGATCTCTGTTCCAAGCACCCAGGACTTGGTCCATTATGGAGGCATGAAGCATTGAGTAACCAATCTCCACCAATGGGAGGAGTTTGAAGCCAATGAGCCAATGCCTTGGCTACCATGTGTTCCTCTATTTGAAAGCAAAATCCTTGAGGGCAGTGATTGTCCTGGCACAGAATAGTGCATTGAGTAAGTGGTTTTTCCACTCATTCATTCACATGAAGGAAATCTGGGGTCTCCAATAGACCACAAGCTCAATATGAGGCAATCAATAAATCAAAAAGCATTTATTAAGGACCTACTGTGTGCCAGACACTGTGCTAAGCCCTGGAGAATATAAAGGCAACAATGAAACAGTCTCTGTTCTCATGAAGCTTACATTCTTTCTGGGGAAGTCACACACACATACATAAAAGTATATTAGAGTACAATACAATAAACACTTATTAAGCATCTACTATTTGCCAGGCACTGTGTTAAGTGCTGGAGATACAAATAAAGAAAAGATAGTTCCTGCCCTCAAGGAGCTTACAATCTAATGGGGAAACAGTATTTTTGGAATTTGAATAGCTAGGGTCGGTTAGCTCCCACCTCACCCCATGATGTTGGAATGAAAACCATGTAAAGCAGTTGGTGAGTAATGTAGACTTGGCTGGCCTTCTCAGCCTCTTTGAGGGATGGTTTTTGCTCCCCCTCCAGTCCTCCAATCAGAGGGGCAGAGAGCCCAGAGGGGGCTGATAAGGTGTGAGTACCAAAGCTGAAGCCATTTCTATGATGATGAGTTTCTTGGTGGTGAGGTTATCTTGGGTGGGGCATAAAGATGGTGATGGAGATGAAACCAAGTGGCAGCTGGTGAGAAATGAAGAAATCAAGTGAAATATTCAGAATAAAGACAAAGCAGCTGGTGTGTGTGTGTGTGTGTGTGTGGGTGTGTGAATGTGAGTGTGTGTGTGAATGTGTATGAGTGTGTGTGTGTGGTGTGTGTGTGTGTGTGTGAGAGAGAGAGAGAGAGAGAGAGAGAGAGAGAGAGATAGAGAAGAGGCATCAACAAAGGAGAAGTTGGCACTCAGGCTGGGTCTTGAAGGAAACAAAAGATTCCAAGGAGCAGAAGTGAAGGAGGGCTGCATTCTAGGGACAGGAGACAGCTATTGAGAAAACATGGAGGCAGAAGGCAGAGGGTCATTGGTGAGGAGGAGCACAAAGGCTCTGTGCAAGAATGGGCATCTTGTCTAATACGTTGAAAGCCATGGCTTAGGACCAGCTTCCGAGTCGGTATCTCCTTCTAAAGACAATGGGATGTCCTGGAGCTTTTGGAGGAGCAGGTGGGACCTGATCAGACCTGGGCTTTATAGTGATCGATGAGGAGTTGATGGAGACGGGCTTGAGGCGGGGAGAGCAGGCAGAAAGCTACTGCCATAGTCCAGGTGAGAGGAGATGAGGACCCGAACGAGGGTGGTAGCTGTGGGGGTGGGGAGAAGGGGGTACATCTGAGACATGCTGAGGGGGAGAACCACAATATTTGACACCTGATTGTATGTTATGGTAGTTTTCATTTAAATATCATTTATGAGGGGCAGCTAGGTGACAAAGTGCATAGAACACCGGTCCTGAAGTCAGGAGGGCCTGAGTTCAAATCCGGTCTCAGACCAAACACTTGACACTTACTAGCTGTGTGACCCTGGGCAAGTCACTTAACCCCAATTGCCTAAAATAAAATAAATATCATTTACGCTTTGAAAACACTTCATGTTTTACCTCATTTCAGTCCTTACAATGACCCTGGGAGGGAGGCAATATCATTAACCTCCTTGTACAGATGGAGAAACTGAGGCAGCTAGAGGTTAAGTGACTTGCCAGAGTCACACAGAAAGTGTCTGCACATTCATATTCAGGTCTTCCTGACTCCAGGTCCTAAGCTCCTTTCCCTATGTTGTGGGTTTTCACACTGATCTCAGGACTCCTTTACTCTCTTTACAATTACTGAAGACTCTAGACAGCTTCTGTTTATGGGAATTCTATCTCTAGATATTTTCCATATTAGAAGTTAAAATGGATAAAAGTTTTAAAATAGTAATTAATGCATTTAAAAATAACAATAGTAAACCCAGTACATGTTAACATAAAATACTTTTTATGGAAAATAACTGTATTTTCCAAGACAAAAAAAATTTAGTGAGAAGATCTGCATTGTTTTGCATATTTTTGCCAATGTCTTTAATGTCTCACTTAATAGAAGACAGCTGGATTCTCCTATCTGCTTCTGCATCCAATCTGTTGCAATCTGTTGTTTTGGGTGAAGTATATGAAGGAAATCTGGCCTCACACAGATATGTAGTTAGAAAAGGGAAGAGTGTTTTAAGAGGCAAATAATATCTTAGTATTATTATGAAAATAGTTCTGACCTTACTGTTCCCCTGAAAGGGCCTCAGGGTCTACAGACCCTACTTTGAAAGCTGCTGCATTCTGCCATGTCTTCAATACCTCATCTGTAAAATGACGGTAATAATATGCCTACCTCAGGGCTGGGGGGGAGGCTCAGATAACATCATATTTTTGAGGTGATTGCAAGCCTTAAAATGCTCTAGAAGTGACAGCTGGCTATTATGGCATCCATCTGATTACAGATGTGGAGCAATTGGGACTGAGGAGTCAGGCAGTACTGAGATTATGACCCAGAGAACGGGAGGATCATGAGACATTCATGGGAAAGAGGGAAATTTGGAAGGGGCATGGCTTTTGGGGAAAACAATGAGTTCTACTTTGGACAGAGTTTGAGATGTCTCTGGGACATCAGTTCAAAACACCCACCGGGCACTTGGTGATAGCAGGACTGGTGTTCAGTAGAGAGACGTGTGTCATCTCCATAGACATGATTCTTAGATCCATGAAAGCTGATGAGGTCACCATGAGACAAAAGGGGACCCAGGACACATTCTTTCCCCTCCCCAAGTCAAGGAGTATGAGATGGATGATGGACCTAGAAAGAGGACTGAGAAGGGATCACCCATACAGGGAAAACCAAGAGATCTGCATCATGAAAACCCCAGAGAAGAGAAATCATCTAGGATGATGGCCAGTAATCTCAAATACTGCAGGGGTTGAGAAGGATGAAGACTGAGAAGAGGACATGGGGCCTGATGATTAGATAGACAACCACCCAGTGTTGCTGGCCAGTGACACCGACAGAGCCCAGTGACCTGTCTGAACCGGCAAGTGACGGGGCTTCTCTAGCATTGGCCCACTCTCCTTCAGGGATGTGATTTTCCTTTTCCTTTCATGGAACCATGGCTTCCTTTTCCAAGCTGGGGTACCAAGTGGCTGCTTCCAGAGCAAGGAACATGCCTTTACTTTTCTCACTTGTAGCCTGGGGTTGTTATCAGTTTGTGCTGGTTTTTTCTGTTTTTTTTTTTTTTTTAACTAGAAGTATATGCATTTTCAGGGTAACAAGGTGGTGTAGTGGATAAAGCACTGGGTCTGGAATCAGAGAGACACATCTTCCTGAGTTTAAATCTGGCCTCAGTTACTGGCTGTGTGACCCTTGGCAAGTCACTTAACCCTGTCTACTTCAGTTTCTTCATCTGTAAAATGAGCTAGGGAAAGAAATGACAAACCACTCCAGTATTCCTTGCAAAGAAAATACCAAATCGGGGCACAAAGAGTCAGACATGGATACAACTGACAAAAAATATGCATTTTAAATTCTTTGCCAGAGTCCCAACAGATCGATGCCAGCCTCCCTTCTTTGCCATAATGGCTCTGGTCCTAGGTCCATCCACCCCCACATCTGGACCAAATATCCATCTCTCTAAACCAGAGAATGCTTTCTCTCCCTCTCTTTCTTCCATCTACATCCATGAGCACTAAATAACTATGACACACAGCTTAGAAATTCTGCTGACCAACAGGGTTTTTTTTTATGGCAGGTAAATAAAATGTCATTTGAAAGCAGCAGATAAGGAACTAACAAGCAAGCTCCTCTGGTAATAACTGGAAAGGGGCCAAACAGCTTTGCTAAGAGGAGGTGGAAGGGGCTGCAGATCCTGGTCTTCGACCCATTCCTGGGTGTATCTTTCAGCAGCTGCTTCGGGTCTTATCTCACAGGGATCTCTGCACTTGAGACGGCCTCCTCCTCCAGGCTGCCTGGCTCCCCTTGGGGGGGTCTTTGACACATGAACCCCTCACCCACGTCAGAGCTGAGGGAGAGCTTGTTGGGACTGAGGGACAACCACTCCCTGCCAGTGGATGGTGGCCAGCACCCACTTGCCTCTCACTCTACACCTAAGCTCAAAAAGCGGGTTACAAAGAGATCACTGGCAACTTTGAAGAGAGGAGTATCAGGTGATTGATAAGATTAGAAACCAGAGTTCAAAGGATGGAGAAATGAGTGGGAGGAGAAATGGATGCACCAAACACAGAGAGCTCACTCTAACAGTTTGGCTGCAAAGGGAGCAGAGAATGACAGGATCACAGATTTAGAGCTGGAAGAGACCGAGAATCGGCCTCAAGTCCGACCCAACCATTTTACAGATTAAGAAATTGAGGGATAGACATAAAGTGACCTGCCCAAGGTCATAACGCTAGCAAGTGTCTGAGGCAGGGTTCAAACCTGGGTCTCCTTGGCTCCAAGTTCAGCACTGTCTCCACTGTGGTACCCAGCAGATGGATCTGAAGGATGGGGAGGTCTAAAGAAGGTTTGTCACGTGGTGAGGAAGACTGGAGCATGTCTGAGGGCAGCAGGGACAGAACAGGTCCATAGAGACTGAGATAGGAGGGAATGATGGTGGGTGCCATCTGCTGGAAAAGACGGGCGGGGAGGGGATCAAGGTCATGGGTCCAGGGGTTCCATTTTGCAAGGAGAAGGGTCAAGTCTACATCAGAGCCTATAAGAAAGGAAGAAATCAAAGGGCTTTGGTGGAAGGATGAACTCAGCAAATAGAGGAAGTTTTCTCAACAAATGTGAGGTAAGGTCTTCAGCTGAGAAAGCAGGTAGAGGCCAGCACATTAAGGAGAGTTTAAGTTTAAGGAGAGAAGGTGGATCCAGGCAGGAGCGGGGCTTTTCTCAAGTAAATGTTCTGGTTGCAGCCTTAGTGGGTGAGACCCCAAAGTGGCTCTGACTCAGGAGCAGACTCCACAGTAGTGGCTCTCAGCTCCCCCTCCCCGCTCCCCAGGCAGCGGCTCTGCCCCAGGACAGAGGAGGCCAGTCTGGGAGGAGCACGAGTACCTGAAGCTGCCAATTCTGGTGCCCATCTGTTATGCCAGGCTTGGTCAGCTGCAGGGGTCAGGAGGACAGTGAAATGGGGTGGGAGGGGGAAGGTCAGGTCAAAGGCTCTCCATCCTTATCTGGGAGCTGAGGGGCATGGGTCAGGGATTGTGAAAGAGATCATTGCCTCCTGTCTGAAGTCAGCATCTCCTCAGAGGCTTCCGGGGATGGAGAAAGGTGGGTCGGAAAGTCCTGGAGCCCGCATCCAAAGGGTGTCTTGGGGACCTGGTCAGGCTCTTAGAAGAGAGAACACGGGATGTCTGAGGGACCCTGAGAGCCTTCATTTTACAGCCTGGGTGTGGGAAATGAATCGACCAGTTCCTGTCGCAGGTGCAGGACAAGGGCTCAGGCTCCCCGATCCCAGGCATTATTCCACACCGTCTTGCACTGGTGAGAGACGGTCAGAGAAATGGAGTGTCCTGCCAGGGGCAAGACAGAGAGTTTGTGGTCAGAGGAGATGTACAGTCCCAGCCTCTTTGGGTGCCCCACCAGCCCCCACCCCAGTCCATCTGGAAGCCCCCACCCAGTGATCTACAGCAGGGACAAGCCCAAGTGCTGTCAGTGGGTCAGTCTGTTTTCAGACGGCTGGAGAGAGCTGACCCTGAGACTGCGCTTTGAGGGTCGCAAACATCACCAGTTGATTCTCACCAGGACCCCACACGTGGGTGGCTACTTTAGGAAGGATCATCCTCATTTTACGGATGAGGAAGCGAGGGCTCCTCGAAGGTTAGGGATTTCTCATTAAGTGGCCTCCAAATGTCAAAGATGGGATTTGAACTCAGGTTCTCACAGACCCTGTCTGAGCACCACCCCCCAAACCCTGCTGTGTGGTCACGCAGGTCAGGAGGTGGCCACGTCCAGCCTGGGTGGCCCAGGGGAGCCTTTGGGAATCTCGTCTTCTCCTGACCAGACCGTGACCCCCTTGAGGACAGTGAGTAGGCCTCACGTCTGCCTTTCCCACCATGGCCAGCACTAGACCCCGTTTGTCTGGATTGTATTCCAGGACGGACAACCGACCCAACTTAAAACCCCTGTTCTCTTCTCCCCGGCCCCCGTGCTCATCCATCGCCAGCCCATGCCCAATGCCTACCGCTGCCTCGGCAGGAAGCCCTCAGGTCTTCAGTGGTGGTGCTCAGCCCTCCCAGACCATGTCTCCTTTCACGCTGGGAAGGAGGAGAGGCAGGGGCAGTCATCCCTGGGGATGAAGAAGTGGACTTGCCCAGGGCCCCACAGCCCCCAGCAGGCGCTGGACCACAGGCCTCCCGATTGCTAGGCTGAGTCCCCTGCCCTGGCCTCTGCCGTCCGCTGCCATCACACAGCACCCTGGCCAGCCCCCAAGTGAGGAACTCCCCCTTCCTGAGAGTCTCTGCACGGTGGCCAAATGACCACTTGTTGAGTGCGTGAGGGTGCCACAGGGCACAGAGTCAGCAGGACCCGAGAGCAAATCCTGCCTCAGACACTTAGTAACTGTGTGACCCTGGGCAAGTCACTTGACCTTAGTTTTCTCAATTGTAAAATGGGGATCATAACAGAGCCGACTCCCAGGCCTGTGAGGATCCAATGAGATCATATTTGTAAGACACAGCACACAGTAGGCACTTAATAATCGCTCATCCCCCTCCCTAAACTGGTGACCACACAATCACACAAGGATTTCCTTTTGAATTTCTGTCCCTCTTGGACATCTGCCCAACGTGTCCCTGCATCGTCTCCCTTGGTTCCCAAGACTGTCCTGTGAGGTCGTAGTTGGGTAAGAGGCAGAGGAAGGCCCTTGCCCACTGGGCAGAACCAGGGCCAGGAAGATCGGGGTGGTGAGCTTGTGGTCCTGACTGTAGGAAGGAGTGGCTGTACCCAGGAGGTCTTGGATTCACTGAAGCACAGGTAGGGAAACTGAGGCTCAGTGAGGGGGCCAGGGTCCCACCAGGCTAGTCAGGGGCAGGCCTTCCAACCTCTGATCCACAGCTCTTCCCATGTCACCGCAATGAGGCTGTCTTCCCACCCTAGTGCGGTGTCCATAGGCCCCTGGATCCACCATCCCGTTGCTCAGTCACTCAGTCAATAAGCATTTCTGAAGCATTTACTGTGAGCCTGGTGCAGTGCTGAGCCCCAGGAGGACACATACAAGTCACAAGGCCATCCCTGTCCTCAAGGGGCTTGCATTCTCATAGGGGGAGGGAGCTGAGAAGGGGAGGAGGGGTTGGAAGGTACCCAGCCTGGTGAGGGGCCCGGAAGGGGAGGCAGGGCCCCAGGGCCAGAGGTTCAAGAGCTGGGTCGGGAGTGATCTTCCAGGGGGAAAAGTCGTCTGGGATGTGACGGAGCAGTCCGGCCATCACCTGGTGAGAAATGAAGAGTCCTCTTTGGTCCGGCTAGCCTCAGCTCCGGCCAGGGGCAGAGGAAGCTAGCCTGGCTTTCCTGTAGGCCCTGCCCTGGTCCTCAGCCTTGTCCCCCTTGGCTTGGCCAGGCCCTGCATATCTCGGTTGTCAGGGGCCATAATGGGACTCCCTGGCCTCCTCTGTCTCTGTGCCCCTTGGGCCGGCTCCCTCCTTCTGACCTGACTGGACCTGTTCTCACCTCCCCCATCTCCCTCTGAGCTCCCCAGCACCCTGGGCTTTGCTTTCCTTCCTGACTGATAGCCACACAACTGTTTCTAATTTAGGCCAAAGGATGTGGTTTGGACAGCGGTCCTCTTGAATCCTTCTTGCTTTGAAAGGTGGGGGCTGGCGAAAGCTTTGCTGATTGCATACCTGACGAGGAGGGCCCCCCTTCAGGGACTGCCGGGGAGGGACTTCGCCTGGGGAGAGGGGCTTAGCTGCTTCTCCTCCCAGGCTGGAGGGTACATACAGGCAGGGCACGTCCAGCTGGAGATGCCCCCTCGCCCCTGCGTCCCCTGCCCCAGGGACCTGGGAGCTCCCCGCACGGCAGGAAGCGACTTCACAAACAAGTCCAGCCGGCCCTGGGAAAGCCCCCTTTGAACTCAGGGAGCACTTGGGGGCTTGATGGGTGATAAGAGCCTCCTCCTTGCAAGTCTCTCCAGAAAAGAAAATGGGAATAAATGGAGCGAGAGGAAGGCTTGGCCGAAGATCAGGAGAGGGTCCGAGTCAGCGTCCATTGTCTGAGGGGCAGGGTGGGATGGGGTGAGGGGAGCCTGGCAGCTCCTGGGGTCTGGGTGGGGGCAGGGCCGCCTCATGAACCCTCCATTTGGAATCCCACCCCCGGGCCTGGGCTGCACCGAGCCCCCAGGCACAGCAGATGACGTGGGTCCCTATGGCAGGTACCAGCGCCCGCTGGGGGCTGCTGTCACTTCTGTGTCCACACGTGGCCCTCCCGGGGATTTCCTTGCCCCAATTCTGCTCCCAGGGCTGCCTCGTGCCTTTTCTTAGCCTATTTCTTGGTTGGTCAGGTCAGTGCTACTCACACAGCGGCTTCTGAAGATGGCACTGTGGTCCTGGGTCTGAACCCCACCACGTGGTCCTGTTCCCTTCTCTGAGCTCTCATGGTCCCTGGAATCCCCTGGGGGCTTTCAGCCTTCCTTATCTTTTCCTTCGGGGGTCTCCAGGTTGTCCTCTCAAACACCTCAAGCCCCCAGGAATCTCTTCTCCCCCAGTCTCCTCACTGGCAGGGTGCCTCTCCAGCTCAGAAGCCTTGGCTATCTCACCGTTGCCTACAGACTCAAGTCTCCCTGCAGCCTGCTCCCCAGCAGGATTCCCCTGCACAGGCCCCATCTCCTTACTCTCCTGCTCCTTGCATCTGGCCTTATCTCCCTTTTCTCTGGGCCCTTTGCTTCAGCCTTGGTTCAGTGAGCTATGGGATGTGATTGGCAGAAACAGGTGCAACCTCTAAACTCCCAGAAAAGCAGGAACACACGTGGGGGGTCCAGAATCCCAGAGATGGAAAGAACCTGGGTGGCCACTGAGTCTATCCCGGCCCCAGGGAAGCATCCCTTGTACAAAACCCCCACCAAGCAGTCCTGCAGTCATGGAGCTTCCCCAGGTGCTGAGGCAGGAAGCATTTCTCTGTCTCTGGCTTCTCTGCCACAATCCACCCTGACCAAAGTAGAGACTTTGGAGACAAACTGCTTAAGGAGGTGCTGGCTTTGGCAGGAACCAGGAGTTCTGGAATGACCCCTCACCATCCTCAAGGAGTCGAACACTTTGACCTTCCTCCCTCCTTCCTCTGATTTCCCTCTCTCTTTCTCTAGAACGGCTATTTAATTTTACTTTGTTTATTATTATTAATATTAATTATAAAATTATAAAACAATAAAATTATCGATAATATTAAATTATTATTTAATGTCATAGTCTGATGGATGTATAATATCTAAATCCTATTCATCCATCTCTGGGAACAAAATTATCTTTATAACCCAATTCCTCAAAATACAAAATTAGGGTAGAGTGAATTTACAAATTGTTTCTTCTTTAAAAATTATTGCTATCTTTAACAATGTCTGAGGAGCATTCTTCTTGGCATAGAAGATGAAAGGAAAATGGGCAGTAAGCAGATTCGCTTTCCCTCCATCCTCAGACATTGTCCTCCCCAAGCAGCAGACCTGTCCCTTCCTCCCAGTGGGTGTCACAGATCCTTCTTTGTCGTCACCATTTCGATTCTGAGAGCTTTCTGTTTCTCCTAGACCAATTTCTTCTATGAGGTTTAAGTTCTTGGGATCATGCATATCTTCCTCTGAAACTTTTGAAATCTGTTGTCCTCAAATTGAGAACGTCCCTGCCTTTTTTCTCCTTGGTTACAAATTCTAAGGTGGACCAGCCACTTCCTCAAAAGGTTCCAATCGTTTCTACCCCTTAAACAGAAGATACAGAATGAAATCTCCTCTTGTTGCTTCCTTCATATCATCAAGGCAAGCTAAGAAATTATTGGTTGCTGCACTTTGAGAAGAGAGAGACAGACAGGCAGAGATAGCGACAGAGAGGGGGATAGAGATGGAAAGGGAAAGAGAGAGACAAAAAGAGAGAGAGACAGACAGAGAGACAGAAAGAGGCAAAGACAAAGAGACAGACAGAGAGATGGAGAGACAGAAACAGAGAGAAAGAGACAGAGAGAGAGAGAGAGAAGGGGATGGAGAGGGAGAGGGAGGGAGGGAGGGAGGGAGAGAGAGAGAGAGAGAGAGAGAAGTCACAGGAGCTGAAGTCCTAGCCACCAGAGTCAGATGCTGCAAAGAGATTAGAGAGCAAACAGAAAACCCAACAGCCTTGGATTTGTCAACGGTGACCTGGGATAGCACGTTTTTAGGAAAAAGGTGGTGTTGGAAGTGAGACTTGGGGAGTAGGTAGTGAGCAGGCAGGAGCCAGGGGAGAAGGCCACCTTTGCTGCTCCTCAGGGAGATCAAGAACTATCAGGCAGGGACCAGAGTGAGCAGCAGGCTCCAGGGAAGATAAGTCTTGAGATAGGAGAGACCACGGCATCAACCAAAGTGGAGTGAGCAGAGCAAAAGAGAAAGGGGAAATCTATGAGTAAGATCTCTGAGGGAGGACACAGGATGGGGAAAGGGTCAAGGGTGCCAGTCAGCTGGTTCGCCTTTGGGAGACAGCACCAAGGGATTATAAGATCATGACATACAGAGGGCTAAGGTATGACAGCATCACTGGCAGGAAGAAATGCAGCAGGTCAAGGACTGGGGGAGGCTGCACTTGGGGAATCAGGCCCATTCTTCATCCAGAAGATCCATCAAAATCCTAAGCCCTGAAGACACAACCAACGACACCTGGCTGCCAGCAGGAGAGAAAGCAGGAAGGGGCCATAAATACGCTGGTGGACGGTGGGGAGATGGGCGGCAGCTCGAACAAGCCAGTGCAGCTGAGGGAAACATCTGGAGACCGGACCCCCCTGGAGGAGGGAGCCCGAATCCATCAAGCACCTGCTGGCGCTGGGGATGCCGCGATGAAAAGTCGCCATCCCTTTAACGATGATAAAGCTGTTCGTTATCCACCATTCTAAGGGTTACAGAGCCCTTCAGATTCATTTCATTTGTACCTCACAGAAACCCTGTGAATTCTGTGGTATGCCTATTACCCCATTTTACAGATGAGAAAACTGAGACGAAGAGAGATTGAGAGTTCCTTAGGATCGCATTGTTAGTAATTGATAGAGCGGCAGCTGTGACTTCCGTCTTCCCAACCTCTTTCTCCCAACCCCTTCTGCAGGAGCTATAGCCTTCCGCATTCCCTCCCGCCCCACCCCCACCTCCTGCATATGCCCGTGTTACTGATCAGAGCTGGAAAACAGTGCAGAGAACTCGGTGGAATCTCAGAGAAGATCTAAGAACAACTCCGTCCAGTTCCGGACAGCTATCTGGCTATCCCGCCCACGAAGAAGGAGTTGCTGAAATAGAAATGATGGGTACCTTAGGAAGAACTGAGTCTTCGAGTTAGAGATAGCCACGAGGAAAGCTGGGCGTAGTCTGAAGGGCACCCGAGATTTGGGGGAAGTAGATTTCTGAGTCCAGAGAATAGAGTAGATAGGCAGGCTCCTCTGAGCTAAGAAAAGTTTGGAAAGAACTTCTCCTGCCTGTATTTTAGGCTGTGGTCCGGAGTCCAAGTCCTCACTTTCACTGATGGGTTTTCTGTTTTTTGTTTTTGGAGGTAATTGGGGTAAAGCGACTCGTCCAAGGCCACACAGCTAGTACGTGTCTGAGGTCGGATTTGAACTCAGGTCCTCCTGACTCCAGAGGCGGTACTCTATCCGCTGTGCTTCCTAGCCCAAAGCTTGGGTTTTTATGTCGGTAGCAGGGTGCTAAACTCAGTAGAAGTACAGCCACACCTGATGATCTTTTTAGAGTCAGAAAGACCAAGAGGATTGGCTGAGCCAGACTTCTGGAGGCTTTAAGTAGCCCAGGCCTCTTCGCTCCTCCCCATTGGTCCTGATACCAAGGGGCATTTTGGTGGAGGGAAACGCCCCATCCCCCACTTAGTGAGTGCGCATTTGCAGAATTGGAGGCCCAGCTGAACGTGTCCCCGGAGACAAGGGACGTTGGAGGTAACGCCTCGGCGTCTTTAATCTGGGGACATTTCAGAGCCCCGCTTCTGACCTGGCAGCCCCTGGGCCCCACGAGCAGCCCCGCTCCTCCTCTCTTGGTTCGGGGCACTCGTCTCTGCGCATGTCTCCTCTGTGTCCAGGCTCCCCGAGGCTCCCCGTTCTCCACCCCAGCTCGATCTATTCCCCCATCCAGTTGTTCTGATCTATATCTGGCCCCTGGACCCAGATGGCTCCGGAGGAGAGAGGGAGGCTGGTGACTTTTCACAGCCCGCCCTCACTTAAATCCAATTCACTTGCCATCATGCATCCCCTTCCTGATGTCATGGCCGTCTTCCAGAAGGAAGGACAGACAATACTGAGCCCACCTGTGAAAGCACCTGCACTGTGCTCCCTTTCCCATTCACTCGAAGGACACAACTCAGAGGCTGCATTTTTGCAGTTGCTTTCATGCCCCTGAGGGCCCCTTCCTATGATTACGTCTGTAAGGAACTAATCCCCTTCCTCTCCATCTCCCCCCCCCCTCCAATTTAATCAAACCTGTGATTTCATTGGTATACAGAGCTTATGGTGAGGAAAGTCCTATGATTTATGCACATCTGCACTTTTTTTTTCTGTGACTTCAAGCCTTGGAGGGTTGGGGATGGGGGACACTGGGGTTTAGAAATGACTTGACCAGAGTCATAAGGCCAGCATATTGCAAAGGAGGACCCTGGCTCTGAGGCCAAACCTCTATCCACTGTGCCACACTGATCTCTCACTATTATCACAATAGATGACATTTTGAAGAAGCAATGATGCAGTATGGGACTTGGAGGTTTACAAAGTGTTTCCTCCCATGTGATTTCCCTCGATCCTCCCAACTCTGGGAGGCGGGAGCTTCCGGCTTCACCACAGGATCCCAGATATGAAGACACTGCTTGGAGATTGACACGCCCAAGGTCTCACAGCGATGAGGACCAGGGATGGGACTCAGACCCAGGTCTTCTAACTCCAGAGTCAGCCGCTGTCCTCCATGGGCCACAGCTTCCTCTCTCTTAAGAAACTGGGGGGCCCTGGGCCCCTTCCCAGCTCTAAGCTTCTGGAGTTTGCAAAGGTGCTTCCACTGAAGGCATGGCTTTCAGGGAGAGGAAGGTGATCAACCCCCTGCGCTCTGTCCTGGCCAGACCTCATCTGCAGGATTGGGGAGAGGCCATTTAGGAAGGACATCGCGATAAGCTGGACTGTCCAAAGGAATGCAACCAGCGTGGGGAAGAGTCTGGAGTTCATGTCTTGTGGGGACGGGAGAGGAAGTGGAGATGTTTAGTCTGGAGAAGACTCAGGGCGCACGTTCATAGTCATCAAGTATTTGAAGGGTCGTCCTTTGGGGTAAAATACATTACATTTGTTCTTCTTAGCCCGAGGGCAAAGCTAAGATCAATGGATAGAAGAGACAACGAAGCAGATTTAGGCTTGAGGTCAGGAAAAATTTCCTGACAAAGAGAGCTGCTGTGGACCTCTTTCCCCAGGGGCTGGGTGAAGCTTGCTCCGCACACTGTAGGGGAAATTCCTTGAGGGTAAGGGGTGGACGAGAGGCCACAGGCCCCCTTCCAGCGCTAAAATTCTGTGCTTCTGTGACCTCTAAAGTCTCTCCTCTGTCTTTGAGAGTCTGTGATCCGTGATCTGGACAAGGCATAATAGGTGGAGGTGTAAGGCTGGAGGAGGGAGTGCTTGCCGCCGCAGCGGCAGCGGCCGCGGCCATATTGGTCCACACTGGGATGTCCTTTGGAGGTCTGTGAGCTGTTGATTACTTTCTCTGTTGGAGGGAGGGGGGCTTTGATTTTAATCGGATCATTATGCACATATGTGGCTATTCCTGGTGGCCTAACCAGGGAGCATAATTAAAAGAAATGATTGGCCTTCCCTTTAAGCAAACATCTGGTTTTACTTGAAACAAGATGACTTAGCTTTTCAGAAACATTCTTGTAACCCCGGATTCACATTTTCATCCTAAAATATCTATTTTCTCTGCTGGAGCAGCATGTTAATGTAAACACTCTCTGTAACTGACAAGCGACAGTTTCAGAAGTACGGCGGCCTGGGAGCCTCCACCGAGCAGCCAGTGAATTCGGGGCAAGCCACAGGCACCGCTGCCTGTTTGATGTGAGTGCTGTAAATCTGTTTTAACCGTCGTTCTGATTTAAACAATTACTCTGATTTATACCCCGAAAGCAGTAATTTGCAGAAAATGTAACCATGTGAAAACATTTCTGGGCAGTGTATCTTGGCAACTGGGGCAGCCTGTGATGTCATCCCCTTAGACTGCATGCATGTGCAGACAGAGGAAGAAGAAGAGGAGAGCAGGAGCCTTCCTGCTGGTCCACAGTCCTAGACCCCAGGAAGGGCAAAATGGTTTAGAGCTTCCCGCTCCACACACAGCAGACACCACTTTCCACCAGGCGGTGTTACCCCAGGGACAGAAACAGCATCAGCCACCTCCTAAAACAATAGGGGTAATGGCTGAGAAAGGAGGAAACAGGGTTTCATCTACAGCTCTGCTCTCCTGGGTTGAGGAAGGCAGGTGCCACAGACCTGTTAATTGATCCATCAGGGCCTGGAATGTCAGAGCTAGGAGGGAGCTTAGAACGCCAGAGAGAGAATGTCAGAAGGACCTTAAAATAGCACAGAGGATGACAGATGGGAGAGGGAGCCAAGACTATCAGAGCTAAGAGGGAGCTTGACGCATAGAACATAGAATGTTTGAGCTAGGAGATGGAACATAGATCATCCAAGGTGGGAGCAACTTACCTGCTGGAGTTAGAGCTAGCGGCACTTACAGATTGCCTGGTTCAGCCTAGACGAAGCAGAGAGCAGAGAATGGGCTGTGGCCTGCCTAGAGTTCAAGTTTCCCTCACCACCCTTCCCCAGCGCCTTGTATCCCTCATCAGGACAAAGGCCGCGGGATGCCGGCAAGTGTTATCACTTGTGTGCCCTGAGTGCCTAGCAGAGCCACACACACACACACACACTTAAAATGCTTACAGATGAAGCACTTTCTTTTTTGTTGTTGCTGTTGTTGTTATCGAACTTTTAGCTCTGAATGCTCTCCCTCCCCCTCACTGAGCCATTGAGAAGGCAAGAAAAATGAAATTGGTTATAAAAATACGTATTGACTAATAGATGTTCCCTGATCATTCTTGCCTGTGAAGGAAGTGGCTCAGAAACTAGTCGCCTGTGAGCATTTGCAAAGCATCTCAGCAAAATGTACGCACAGTTTAGTAGCCAAGCTATTGACTTGAAAAGTCAAAATGATGTAGAGGAAAAAAACTCAGGGTGAAAAGGCCTGGGCTCCGACCCTTGCCCCGATACTTATTAGTTGCATAAGAAACACGCTAGGCTAGAATCTGGGCCCGACTTGCCTAAAGTGAAACTTAATAGAGATAAATGTAAATTCTTACATACGGGTTCAAAAAATCAACCTCACTTTGTCGACAAGTACTTAATTAAGTACTTACTATGTGTTGGGTACTGTGCTAAATTCTGAGGAAAGAAACAAAGGTAAAATCACCTCTTGGTCCCTCTCTGGGAGTCCTGCAGGGGCCAAAGGCCCAACCCTAGAGTTCATCTCCCAACTACAATGACAGAGAATAAAGTTTCGATTTATCAAGAGAATAAGTGCTGGGCCTCCTGACGCCCGCCCCTAGTCTGCACTCCGTGAAGGCCAAGACTGTACTTTATTAGACCAAAAGCTCGCATTCACTCCATCACATCTGCTCTTTTTTAAAACAAGAATAAATAAAATAAATACCAGGTCATTAAGAGAAGTCCTTCATTATGAGAAGCATACGCTACAAAAAGAGTCCAAGAGGATGAGGGATGGGTGAGGGGATGCGTTCCTATGGAAACCAGGCCTCTGCATTCCCTCAGGGCCAGGGGGCTGCTCTTTGCTTCAAAAGGTTAAAAATCACCCCTTGAAAGGCTGTCGTTGGAATGATGGATTGCTCCATCTGGCTCCACACATGACGTTCCAATCTCCCACCTCTGAGCCTTTGCATGGTCTGTCCCTCATTCCTGGAATGCTCTTCCTGTTCACCTCTGTCTCATGGAACCCCTGGATCTCTTCAAGGCGCAGCTAAAACATCACTGCCTTCACAGAGCCTGCCCCAAGCCTTCTTGGAAGCGCGGGATAGGGGGTGGAGAGACAGCTGGCGCCAGAGCCAGAGAGAGCTCCATTCAAGGCCCATCCCTGACAGCATTGGCTGGGGGATCCCAGCCATTCCTTCCCCAAGTTGCTCAGTGCCCTAGGGAGAAGGTGCTGCCCCAGCCTTGGTAAAGGGAATTTCATGTCAATGAAATCCCAGGTCCAGCCTGTATCCCACTATATCCCCTGTTCACTTACATGTGATATTTGGTGCCCCAGCCACCCTTCACTCTGGGTTACCTCGTACCTGCCCTGTAATTAACTGCAGCTAGATACAAGAGATATTGTAAAGATAGGAATGAAAAGATGTGGCACATTGCTGGATCTGAAGGGAGAGAAGGTATTTCTTATTCCAAAAGTATTAAATAATAGGAGTAGAAAGTATGTTAAGAATAAATACTCATAAGGAGTCCCTCAAGGTAGAGCAGTGAGCAGAAGCCAAACCGTATGCACGTAAGACTTAGAGCAAGTGGAAGTTGACCTCAGAGGAAGGCACAAAAAGACAGCAGGGGACCAGAAAGGACTTTCCCCAGTGGGATTTGAGCTGAAGCTAGGAAGCAGGGGTGAGGAGGCAGGAGAACATTCTAGGCATGGGGATGGCCAGGGCAAAATCATGGAGATGGAAAATGGAGTGTTGTGTGAGAGGGATGGCAAATGAGCTGATGTAGCTGGAGTCTAGAGTGAATGGAGGGGAGTAAAATGTAACAAGACTGGAAAGGTAGAAAAGGAAAAGTAGAACAAACAGTTCAGTGCAGGAGGTGCAAAATTTTACTTAAATAACAGGCTCCTTGAAAATTAGATTGGACCAGAAAGAAATGAGTGCCTCCATGAGATAAGAAATATTAGAACAAATTTGAAAGACTGAAGGAAAAAAAAGGGAGAAAATGTAAGTTATCTTTTATTAAAAAGAACTGAACTGGAAAACAGGTCAAGAAGAGATTATCTAGGAATCATCATTATCTAACCTGAAGACTTTGACCATAAGAATGTGGATAGAATATTTTAAGAAATATGAGTCAAAACTGTGTAAAACTACTAGGACCAGAGGACAAAGTGAAAGTAGAATCCACTGATCACCTCCTGAAAGGAACCAAAATGTAAAACTCCCAGGTTTGTTGTGGCCAAAATCCAGAGCTTCTAGGTTGGGGCTGGGGTGGGGGTGGGGGAAAGAATGCTCTAAGCAGCCAGAAACAGTTCAAATACTGAAGATCCACAGTCAGGATCACACAAGACCTGACAGCTACCACTTTAAAGGAGAGGAGAGCTTGGAATACATGATTTCAGAAGGCAACTATGAAGATTTACAAACAAGAATAACCTAGCTAGCAACATTGAAGATAATCTTACAAGGGAAAGATGGATTTTTTTTATGAAATAGAGGACTTCCAAGCATTTTTGATGCAGAGACTAGAGCTTAGTAAATAACTTTGAAATGCAAATA
Source organism: Vombatus ursinus (assembly GCF_900497805.2). Lineage (NCBI taxonomy): Eukaryota > Metazoa > Chordata > Mammalia > Diprotodontia > Vombatidae > Vombatus > Vombatus ursinus. Next base: position 246,694 of record NW_020943962.1, read on the forward strand.
CAGGAATCAAGAGAAACATCAATAATCAAGAGAAAGCAAAGAACTGGAAAAAGGGAGGCATCAATCTATTAGGGAATGACTGAAAAAATTATGTTATATGAATGTAATGGAATATTATTGTGCCATAGGAAGTTGTGGAAGAGATGGTTTCAGTGAAACTTGTATAAACCAATACAGAATGAAGTAAGCAGAACTAGGAAAATAATTTATACAACAGTAAGTACATTGTAAAGAAAACCAACTCTAAAAGACCTAGAAGCTCTGATCAATGCAATGACCGATTGCAATCAAAGGACCACTGATGAAGCATGCTACCTGCTTCCTGTGAGAGAGATGATGGATTCAAAGTTCAGAATGACTCAGGCATCTTTGGACATGGCAAATATGTGTAATTGTTTATTTAGATTGTACTTATTTGTTACAAAGATTGTGGTTTTTCTTCTTTTTCCATGGGGAGGTAGAGAATTTGAGGGGGGAAATGAGCAAGCAATAGGATTAAAAAATGAAGGGGGTTAAGGGGCGCATTGGAACATTTTTTTAGTGCTTGTGAGAGAGTAGAAGTTCAGAAAGAGACAAATGAACAGAATAGCTTTCAAAGTAACATGTTGAATCAATTATATACCTTTTTAAAAAAAAGTAAATGGTAATAGAGATTTGTGGTTTCACATATAATCCCCTTTTTTTGTGCCATTTTATATGTGGAAATGTTCCTTTTTATATTTGTTAAATTCCAAATTAAAAAAAATTAAAGAAAAATATAAAACCAAGTTCTGTGATTCCAAATCCAGTGCTTAATGAATCAGTAAGTCAGTCAGTCAATAAACATTTATAAAGCACCTACTGTGTGCTAAGTGCTGGGAATACAAAGAAAGATTCTCAAGAAGTTCATGGTCTAATGGGAAAGATCATTAATAGGGTCAGGACACAGAGAAAGGAAGAAGAGAGTGTATTCTGGGAACAGTGAAGACCACTTTTATTCAAAGGAAAAGTAAGTATTGGAGATGAGGGGGAGATAAGAGTGGAAAACCAGCATAGAACCAGACTGGTAAGGGTCTTGATTTGACTTTGCATCAAAGCCCAATTCCAAGTGTTTTATAATGAGATTTCATAGCACTCAAGGTTTAGCTTCTGCAAGAAGGAAAAAAGGAAGCACGCATTTATTAAACACCTGCTATGTGCCAGACACAGTGCTAAACACTTTGCAAATATCATCTCATTTGACCCTTGCAAAACCCTGGGAAATAGATGATGTTATTATCCCCATTTTAGAGTTGAGGAAATGGAGGATAATAAGTGAAGTGCCCAGAATCATTCAGCTAATAAATGTCTGAAGTGGTATTTGAACTCAGGTCATAACATTCTATACATTGCATCACCTCGCTGTGAAAAGAAGGCTTGAGGAACAAGTAGAAAAAGGGGAGGGTGACCCAACAGATCTAGCAGCTTCTCTCAAATTGACAATTTTTTCCTTTCCTCTCTGACTGCCTGAAAAGTAGTTCATCTTAGGGTATATGGGGTGTTCAAGGAGGACTAGCACCTCTGGGGTGAGGGCTGCTTTCCACCTTTGGTGCCCACTTTCACCCAACTCTCACCTGTGGCTCCAAGGAGCATGCCCAGCAGCCACACCCCAGTAAATTGTCTTTCAGACAGGCTAAACTAGGGTGAGGGTAACTGAAGGGCCTCAAACCCATCAGGAGTTACGGCGTGTTTACCCCAAGCGTATGAAGACCTCCTCCAGTGGAGTGAATGGGTGGATAAGAACAATTTGTCCCAATGGCCATGAAGGCGGCTGAAGCAGGAGCTGTGGAGAGTTTAGAGCTTGGTCAGACATCGAAGACGCCAAGGTCGCTCGCTGCCTCCCTAGGTATTGCCAGTCATCCTGACTTTTGTCTTTCTGCTGGACTTTAGTGACTCTGGGAGAGAGAGTGAGGTTGACAATTTCGTATAGCTCTGCCTCACTTCAATCTAATGACGCAAGAGTCAAGACATCACCTCATGATGGTCCTCTTCAAAACAAAGGACAAACAACGCTCTTCCTGCTTTTTAGACACTGCAGAAAGTCATGTGCATTGAGCTTGGCACATAGCAGGTGCTTCATACATGTTTATTGATTGATTGATTGATTGATTGGTAGTCCAATAACTTCCCTGAACCAATGGGCTGGGACAGTGCTTGAGCCCCCACCCACAGCTGTGGCCTGGGACCTGTGAAGGAGATGGTGGATCTGGGGTCCAGCCTCTCACCCTTGTCCTCTTAGGGGCATATTGGGAAAATAAGAGCAATGTTGAGAGGCAGTAATTTGTGGTACACACACATACCACTAAGCAGTGGAGTGCACACCGGGGACTCCCCTGGCCCTCAAGGACACCCAACCCTAACCCTTAGCAAAGCTCTTGTCATCAAGTTGAGGGGGCCCTAACCACAGCTTCTGTCCAAGGTGCCCCTGACCCCTGGTCAGCGGGAGGCTCTGAGTTGGTGAAGGAATCACTGGGGTGCCAGCTGGTTTGGCACATAGCCTGTCTCTGTTTTGTCTATTTGCTCTCATCTCCAACTGAATCTGGGGTTGTCTCAAACTGGATATGCTGTGGGCGCCTCACACTCAGCATGGACAGAACAGCTTGCTTCTTTGCTCCAAAATCCTCCCCTCTGCTTGGCGTTCAAAGCCTCTCACAACCTGGCCCTGCGTGGCAGAGAATGTTTCATTGACTTTCCTCTTTGCCTCCATGATGCCCAGCACAGAACCAGGCACAAAGGGAGGGGGACCAGAATCTATGATTTCATTGGCATAGGGCTCTCCCAGATAAGGACACTTCCTCCTCCAATGCTGGCTGGCACACTCTCTGAAGTTCATCATTTTAGAAGGCTGCCTGGGATGCTGAAAAGTTTGGTAGGGGCTTAATAAATGCTTGTCATTTGAGTGGCCTTCCCTTCCTTTGCCTCAGTGTCCTTCTCGGTAAATCGAGGGGGTGGGAGTATTGGGCCACGGGAGCTTGCAGCCCCCGCCAGCTGTATCCTGTGGGTCTAATCCTGCCAGAACGCTGTTTGCTGTCATGTAGACAGTGTGAATTTTTTAAAATGTGCAGCCTCCTTATTCCTCCCAGTGGCTGTTTGCAGATTTATGGTACCACTTCAAAAGCTCACACTCTGCTAATTGGGCCCATGTGAGCAGCGACTTCCAAATCCGACAGAGCCATCTCCACGATGCCTGCTCCCAGCGACTCGTCTGCCAGCCCTGCTCCAATCAAGGTTAGCCAGAGGACAGCCGAGGGAAGCTCTGGTTCTTTCATGCTCCCCTCCACTCCTTCAGTCTAAGGAAGACTTGGGCCTTTTTTTGTCTCTAAGCTTTGCCATTCAACTTTCTCTTGGGCTTTTGGAAGAGGGCTCCTTTGTAAAAGCAACGGTGTTAGATGACTGGCCTTGGGGGTCCCCTACAGCTTAGCCCATCCAACCCTATGAAGCCCCAGCACGGTCATAGATGGGCAAATGGCACCAAATGGCTTGTTTATTTTACTTAGAGCTGCAGGCCTCCTTGGACCATCAGCACTAACGATGCCCGATGCACAGTACCAGGTACTGGGGATATATCAGAGCCAAAGGTTAATCAATCCTTGGCCCAGAGAGCTTCCATTCTCCCAGAGGAGAATGGTAGCTGCACCAGGTATATATAGCCGACCTATCCATCTACACGCATTTCTATCTGAAGAGTCTACACACACACTCACGGAGGTGGGGTGGGGCACTAATTGCTGCGGGGATCATACAGCAGGTGATGTTTGAGCTGAGTCTGGAAAGAAACAAAGACTTCTACTGGTGGAGGGGAGGTAAGGTGTGCATTCCAAGATGGCCAGTGGAAGGTCACAAAGTCAGGACATGAAGTGTCCTGTGTTAGGAACTGCAAGAATGCCATTTTGTCTGGAATGTAGAGTTGATAATGGGAGTCCTGCTGGAAAAACAGGATGGGGTTGGTTGTGAGGGGCATTGAATGTCATACAAAAGTGTTTGTATTTGACCCTTGGAGGTCATGGGAATTATTGAAGCTTATTTACTAGGACTGTGACATGGCCAGAATGCACTTTAGGGAAAAGTCCTTGGGCAGGCACGTGGAGGATGGATGGAGTGGAGTGGGGAGAGACTTAAGGCAGGAAGATCAGCTAGTGGACCATTGCAATAAACCAGGAAGGAGTTGAGGAGACCCTGTACTAGGGTGGTGGTCACATGAGTGAGGAGAAGGGGTCCGACGTGGTCGCAGTGGTAGGGTTTGATGATAGATTGGGCAAGTGGGGTGAGGGAGAGTAAGGAGCTGAGAATGACAAAGAGACTTTGAAGGCAACTGGGAGGATGGGGGTGCACTCGACAGGAATAAGAAAGGTAAGAAGGAGAGAGAGCTTGGGGGAAAGAGTGAGTCCATTTTTGAGACATCCAGTTTGAAATATCCGTTGAAGAGTTGGGGATCCAGGACGGAAGTTCAGGGAAGAGAGAAAGCTGGGTGGTAATGGGCTGACAAGCAACCGAGAGGAAAGGAAGTTGACCTAATAAAGATAGACAGCTTTTGGGGGAAGATCTACCCAATACACCAGGTCTTTTAGCAAACTGTGGGGCCCATGCAATACTCAAGCTGGCCTCATGGTCATTCTCCTTGGCTCTGGCTACACTTGTTGGCTGCCCACTTTCCTCTCTAATCTCATCCCCCCAGTATAATGTGTTTTTTGGTGGTTGTTATTTTTATTTTTTATTAACAAAAAATCTGTTTTCTCTCCCTCCAACCCTCCCCCAGTCCCCCTCAGTACTGGGAAAAAGAAATAGGAAAGAAAAATAAAACCCTTGTTAAAATGTGCAAGGCATATCAAGCAAAACACGTTCCCATGTTGGCTATGTCCAAAACCTTATTCTGTGCCCTGAATCCATTACTTCTCAGGAGATGGGAAGCATACTTTGTCATCAGTGTTCTGGAATAAGGATTAGTTATCTCATTAATTAGAGTTCTTAGTCTTTAAGATGTTTCATAGTATAAAATTTTCTGCTGCTTTTACTCACTTCATTCCATTCATACAAGTCTTCTGAGGTTTCTCCAAAACCATTCCATTCATCAGTTCTTCTGACACAATAATATTCTATCACATACATATGCTATATATTCAGCCATTCCCCAATTGATGGGCACCTCCTCAAGTTCTAATTCTTTGTCGCTGAAAAAAGACCTACTAGTAATATTTTTGTATACATGAATCCCTTTCCTCTTTCTTGAGAGTGCAGACCTAGTAGGAGTACTGCTGGGTTAGAAATTTGGGGGGCATCCTTCCAAATTGCTCTCCAGAATGATCAGAGCAGTTCATAGCTTCACTAACAATGCATTAAAGTGCTCGTTTCCTAACAGCTCCACCAACATTTGTCATTGTTCTTTTTTGTCAACTTTCCTAGTTAGGTAGATTAAGAAAGAACCTGAGAGTTAGTGTAATTTGCATTTCTTTAGTCATTAGTGATTCAAAATATTTTTTCATAAAAATATTGATAGATTGATTTCTTTTAAAAAACTTCCTATTCATATTTTTGGGCAGGGAGGTAGGGGGGTGGTAGGCCTGGAGTCAGGATGATTCCTCTTCCTGGGTTCAAACAAAAACAAAGCTGCTAAAATTAGAAGGGAAGCAGGTAACTGGGGGGAAAAATCTTTGTATCATATTTCTCTGATACAGGTTTAATTTCCAAGATATATAAGGAAATGGTTCAAGTTTATTAGGAGAACAAAATTTTGGGTTCCAAATTCTATTCTTCTTTTCCTCTTTCCCCGGAGATGATAAGTAATCAAATATAGGTTATATATGTGCAATTATGTAAAATATTTCCATATTAGTCATTTTGTACAAGAAGACTCTAATAAAAGAAAAAAAGAAAGAAAGTGAAAAATAGCCTGCCTCAGTTTGTATTCAAGTAATATCAGTTCTTTCTCTGGGGGCAGATAGTATGCTTCATCATTAGTCCTTTGGGATTGTCTTGGATCATTGTATTGCTGAGAATAGCCAAGTTATTCATAGTTTTTCATCATGCTGGTGCTGTGTACAATGTTCTTCTGGTTCTGTTCACTTCACTATGCATCAGTTCATGTAAGTCTTTCTAAGTTTTTTGAAATCATCCTGCTTGTCACTTCTTACAGCACAATTATATTCAATTACAAGCATATACCACAGCTTGTTTAGCCATACCTCAATTGATGGGCATCACTTTGATTTCCAATTCTTAGCCACCACAAAAAGAACTGCTATAAACATTTTTGTACAAATAGGTTCTTTTCCCTTTTTGGGGGTATCTTTGGGATATAGACCTAGCAGTGGTATCACTGGATCAAAGGGTATGCACAGTTTTATAGCCCTTTGGGCATAGTTCCAAATTGCTCTCCAGAAGGGTTGGATCAGTTCACAACTCCACCAACTGTGCATTAGTGTTCTAGTTTTCCCACATCCCCTCCAACATCCAATATTTTCCTTTTTTTTGGACATATTAGCCAATGTGATAGGTGTGAGGTGGTAGAGCAAAATATTTCCTAATGATATCTTTTATTTCTTTATCATAAATGTTCCTTTTTTATTTTTCATTCTGGTAATTTGGCTTTCCTTTTTCTTTTTAAAAACCAAATTAACTAATTATTTATCTGTTTTATTGTTTTTTAAAATAAAATCCTAGTTTTACTTATTCTCTTTTTTTTACTTTTAATGTTGTTAATCTCTTATTTTAAAGGTTTTTATTTTGCCATTAAGTTTTTATAATTTGTTAATTTTTCTTTTAAATTTGCATGCCCAAATCATTGATATTTTTCTCTTTTGTCGATGAAAGTGTTTAGAGATGCAATTTCCCCCTAATGATAGTTTTGGCTATATCTCACATATTTCGGTATGTTGTCATCAGCCTTAATGTAATTATGTATTTTTTTCTAGAATTCATTCTTTAACCCACAATTTCTTTGGGACTAAGTGATTTAGTTTCCAACTAATTTTCAATCCTTTCTTGAAAAGTCCTTTATTGAATATAATTTTTATTGCATTAAAGTCAGTAAAAGATGTGTCTAATATCTAACTTCCTGCATTCTTTTGTAAGATTTTTGTGACCTAAAGCATAGTCAGTTTTTGTAAAGGTTCCATGCAGATCCAAGAAATATGTATTCCTTAGTAGTCCCGTTAAGTAACTGCCAGAGGTCTATCATACCTTACTTTTTAAAAATTTTATTCAGGTTCTGTGGGGGCAGCTAGTGGCGCAGTGGATAGAGCACCAGCCCTAGGTTCAGGAGGACCTGAGTTCAAATCTGGCCTCAGACACATAACACTTATTAGCTGTGCGAACCTGGGCAAGTCACTCAACCCCATTGCCTAGCCAAAAAAAAAAAAAAAAATCTATTCAGGTTCTTAGCTTCTTTCTTAAGTACTTTTTTGTGGGTTACATTTGTCTAGATTTGAAAGGGGTACATTAAGATCCTCCATGATTATAATTTTACTCTTTATTTCTCCCTGTAATTAATTTAAGTTGTCCTTGAAGTAGTTAGCTCTTATTCCATTTGGTGTATTAATGTAATGTATTATATTAATTCACTGTCTATGGTACTTTTAGTATAATGTAATTTCCTCGTCTATCTTTCAATTAAGTCTATTTTTACTTTTACCTTGATTAAGTTATAACTGCTACCTCTGCTTTTTTGATTTAAGCTGAAATATAATTTTCTCTAGCCCTTTAATTTAACTCTATATGAATCTTTATGTTTAAAGTGTATTTCCTGTAAACATTTTGTTGGATTCTGCTTTCTAATCAATTCTGTTATCCTCTTTCATTTCATGGGTTCATTCCATTTACATTAATAGTTACAGCTATTAAGTGCATTTTCTTCTGCATTCCATTTTCTTATACTTTCCCCTCTTTTTTCTCTCCACTCTTCTATACAAAGAACAAGATGGTGGTAAGAGAGGAGTGTGCTCAATGCCATTGTTCTATGCTCCCTGTTGGTGTTGAGTGCCTTAGGTCAGTTTACAACCCCTTGTTTCATGATACAGATGGTCAAATGATCTTCGAACAATTTGGAAAAAAAAGAGTCTCACAAGATCACAATGGGGACCACCATCAATGACAATATGTTGACTTTCTTGTCTCTGTGAAATCTTTATAAGAAAGATTAAAACATGTATAAATAGTATTCTTGATGAAAATATGAGGAGAGAACAGAGGAGTTACTGAAAATTATTTTTACGGTAGACGGCATCTTAACAATCTCCTAGTCAATTAAAAAGTACAGAGAATACAAGAGCCAGTCATATTTACTGTTGGTTAACAACAATCCCCCAAAAGCCTTTTACTGAGGGGAAAAATTTCTATCTTAAAGTGTCCTCCATCCCCAGTGTCTCCTGTACATGTGATAATATCATGAGATATTAATATCTAGCCGGATCTAGCCACTGACCCTGACCAGGACCATCTGGCAACAGCAAGTCAAGTCAAGAAGCATTTATTAAGCACCAGCTGTGTGCCAGGCACTATGCTAATCACTAGGAATACAATGAAAGGCAATAAACAGTCCTTGCTCTTGAGGAGCTCGTGATCTAATGAGGAAGACAACATGCAAAAAACCCAACCTATTTACAAATAAGCTGTAGACAGGATAGACGAGATAACAGAGCAAAGGCACTAGCATTAAAGGGGATTGGGAAAGGCTGTTTGCAGAAGACTAGATTTTAGCTGGGATTTGAAGGAAGCCAAGGGGACAGGAGATCGAGGTGAGGAGGGAGAGATGCCTGGGGGACAGCCAGGAGAAATGCCTGGAATTGGGGCGCGGAGGTCTTGTGCAAAGAATAGCAATGAGGCCAGAGTCACCGGATCACAGAGCATGCAAAGGGGAGTAAGTAAGAAACATGGAAAGATAGGAGGAGGGCAGGCTAGGAAGGGTTTTGAATGCCAGAGCATTTTATCTCTAATCTTGGAGGCAATAGGGAGCCACTTGAGTTGATCGAATAGAGGAGTGACGTGATCAGACTGGGCTTTAGGAAGATCACTTTGACGACTGATGGAAGATGGGAAAGAGTTGGGGGAGACCTGAGGCAAGCAGACTCCCCCCCCCAGCAGCTACTGTGATGATCCAGGCATGAGGTGATGAGGGTCTGTGCCAGAGTAGGGGCAGGGTTAGAGGAGAGCGGGGCATATTTGAGAGTTGTTATGAAGGTAGAAATGACAGATAGAAAGTGACTGGCTATGGGGAGGAGAGAGGGTGAAGAGTCAAGGATGATATAACCAAGTGGTGAGTCTGGGTGACTGGGAACATGGTACTTCTACAGGGATAGGGAAGGTAGGAAGAGGGGAGGGTTTGGGGGGATAATAGATTCAGTTTTGGACATGTCAAATTTAAATATCTATGGAACATCCAGTCTGAGATGCCCAATAGGCAACTGGCAATGTGAGACTGGGGTCATGAGAGAGAATGGGCTGGACAAGTAGATCCTTGAGATGTGTGAGACAGGAGGAAAGGAGAAGATGGAGGATAGAGGCGTCTGAATAATGCGCACAGGTGGGAGCAGAGGCACCAGATGGTAGCCAGGAGGTGGAGGAGGGGGAGGGGGAGGAGGGGGAAGAGGAGGAGGGAGAGGAGGAAGAGGAGGGGGAGGAGGAGGAGGGCTGCTTCCAGATTCTCCCCTTACCACCATTATTAGCAGCCTGCTCTCTTTTGAGGTTCACTCCCTCCAGGTACACACCTCTACCTGAGATGCCCCACTGGGAACCCAACTGGCCAGTTCCAGTTGGGCAGTGCTCCTTTTCTTCCTTCCTTCCTTCCTTCCTTCCTTCCTTCCTTCCTTCCTTCCTTCCTTCCTTCCTTCCTTCCTTCCTTCCTCCCTCCCTTCTTTCCTTTCCCTTTCCCCCTTCCCTCTTTCCCTCCTTCCATCCTCCTCTCCCTCTGTCTATATCTGGAATCATACCCTTACCTGTGGGTACTCTGCCCAAAGGAGTATAAATTTTGATTGATGAAACCTTGCAAGATATGTTGGGGTTTGCGGTCTAGATTTCTTTTTTAAGGACCACGCCTTAAGTCTAAATCAGTCTGACTCTCATGGATTGACCAACAACGGGTCCCAGCCCAAGCCTCACTTGGTCATTGGTTGGGTTCTGATGGCTCAGAATGAGTATAAATAGCAATTATTTCTGTTTTGGCCAGAAACCCTGAGGGTCTTCCCCTCCCAGATTTTTTTTGACTAGATGAAAGAAGCCATTCTCTGCCTTATTTCTTATGTAACCTTAATCACTGAACAGGTGTTAGGCCAAGGTCTCCCACTGCATCCAGGGCCATCTCCAGTCATCCTAATCTATATCTTGCACTGGCTCTGGAGGAGAAAGTGAGGCTGGCGGCTTTGCACAGCCCTCCTTCACTTTAATCCAATTCACTTGCAAGTCATGACATCACCTTCCTGGTGTCATGGTCCTCTTGAAGAAGGACAAATGACAACAACAACACGCTTCCACCCCCCCCCATTTGGGGGTCTGTTCTCTACCAGGCCCCAGGGCCTTCTCTCTTTTCTGAGTCTTCTCACCCAGCCCTGCCCTTGGATTCCCTCTAGCTCTGAAATTCCTCATTGACCACAACCTTCTGCCCATCCTTCTCTTCCTGTATCTCAACCTTGCTAAAGCTCATCTGTCCCTCTGCCTGCCTTCTCCCCAGTTCTGCATTGCAAAGGGCCTCAACATCACTCCCTCACACTCTCTCCTCCGAGGAAGAGCCCTTGAAATACCAGCCTTGCTGCTTGCGCCCTCGATGTCATCCCCTCCTGTCTTTCATGGACTTGTCCCTCTGGTGATCTCTCTCTCTCTCTCTCTCTCTCTCTCTCTCTCTCTCTCTCTCTCTTTCCCTTTGTCTCTCCTGATCTCCTCCACCCTTAGCCCCCCCTTTCTTGACCATCCCCTCCAACTCCCTTTCCATTTCTCACTTCCTCTGACAGCCAAACTCCTTTGGCAAAAGGTGCCTACACCAGAAGCCTTTGTTTCCCGACTTTGCACTCTTATCTCTACCCCTTGCAGGGGAGATTGTGCTCTCTAAAGTTACTAATGACTTCTGCTTTGCCAAATGTAGTGACATCTTCTCCTTCTTGGGCTCTCCAAAGCATTTGGCCCCATTGACCAACCTTCTTTTAGACACCCTTGTGTACCTGAGTTTTTCTGACATTGTCCCCCGATTCTCCTCCTCCCTGTCTGCCCTTCGCCTTCATCCTCCTCCCAGGGATCACTGTCTTGTTCCACACCCAAGGTGTGCGTCTGCTCCTGCCCCATCCCATTCATAATTTTCTTGTATCTGTTGAAGACATCTCCATCTTTCCAATCAACCAACTTTACAGCCTCAACATCATCTTTGATTCTTTCTCCTTCACCCCTCGCATCTGATCTGCCAATGTCTTTTTTTCTTTAAAGTTTTAAAAATCTCCTTTGTTTTAATATCACCTTTATTTTTGACTATATCCCCTACTTCATTCCCTACACAGTGAGACATTCCTAACAAACAACACCTTTACTAGGCTTGAAGCCTGCTTCTCGGCCACCATCTTTTCTCAGCACTCAGCCCTCTTTCTTCTTCTTCGTTACATCATCAGAGTCACATGTGTTTTCCTGCCCTCGTTCATATCAACCTGCCCTAGATTCCCTGAATTCTTCATCTCTCATGGCCCAGTAATAGAATGAAAGTAACAGTCGTGTTTAGATAGGACTTTAAGGTATGCCAAGACGTTTGCATGTTAACTCGTTGTCTTCAGTAGAACCCTGGGAGCCAGGAGCTGTTAATACTCCCACTGTAGAGATGAGCAAAATGAGGCAGAGGTTAAATGACTTGCCGAGGGTCACTCAGCTAATAACTAACTGAGGCAGGATTTGAACTCGGTTCTTCTTGACTCCAAATCCAGTCTCTATCCAATGTGTTACCTAGCTGCCTCATTCTTCATTGCATCAAAGAACCACAACCTGTCAAGTCTGTCCCCAATCAATGGGAATGTGCTTTGAAAAATGTTATGAATGCGCTGCGTATATTTTTAAATTCTTCCATTTGCCTTGTTCATTTTTTTCTTTTGGTGATTTGATTTTCCTCCTTTTTGATCAGGTTAGCTGAAGGTTGTCAATATTTTAGATTTTTCAAGCAAGCAGTGTGAATTTGTGACTTCTCTGGTGCTTTCATTTCCTATTTTATTTCAGTGCTGTTTTAGGTGTGGACAGGACCAAGTGAACTCCGGGATCCACCTCAGGACCTCTGAGCTCCGGTGGCCCCATGACCAGGTGTAGCCTAGGGACTGTTGGGAGACACGCTGGCAGATAGTGAAAGGAAGGAGGGGATGGAGGATCTGTGGCCGGAAAGAGCAAAGAGCAAACAAGTGTGTGTGTGTGTGTATGAGTGTGTGTGTGTGTGTGTGTGTGTGTGTGAATGTGAGTGTGTGTCAATGTGAGTGTGTGTCAGTGTGAGTGTGTGGAGTTCCAGGAACAGGTGGGAAGCCCCAGGGAGGAGGAGATCAAAGCTTTCCCCTAGGTATGCAGGCCCTGGGGATTTCCTGCAAGAATGGACAGAGATTATCCCACCGCCCCCCCCCCCACCCACCCAGCCCAGGGACAGGAGAGCTTGCAGCCAGTGTGCTGGCACTGACCTCGAAGGGAAGGAAGAGGATTGGGGGAATAAGCATTTATTAAGCTCCTTCTGTGTTCCAGCACTGCGCTAAGTGCTTTTATTATTAAGTGATTAACATCTCCATTTTACAGTTGAGGAAACTGAGATGGACTGACATTAAGTGACTTGGCCAGAGTCACCCAGTTAGTAACGTTTGAGGCCAGGTGGGAAGGAAAGGATGATGTCTTAGCATGGATTCTCTTAATCCATGATGTTTCCAGACTCCACATAAGGTTCAGAGGGCACCCAGGGAGCATCCCTCTATCTCCTGCATTATGAAGTGACTTGCCCAAGGTCTCCTTGGCAGGAAGGGTCACAGGCCTAGCATACAAAGGCTGGAGCTCCATATGCAGGGCTGCTGACAGCAAGCCAGGCCTTCCTCAGGTCCCCTCTCCATTCCCTCTAGACCCAGAAGCTGGGCCGTCCCCTTGGTGCTCTGACCTTCCTGGTGTCTCCACCAGACACAGGATCTCTTAATGTGCTCCTGTGCCCATTAGGTAAGTGGGCTGTGCCCCTGGAGGGCCTCTCTCAGCTTCCCAGAAGGCCAGCCTGCTCCTCTTCCTCAGCACCTGTGCCTCAGACTCTGCCTTCCTCAGGCCTCCACCTCGACTGAGCAGCCCGCCCTGCCCACCATCTGAGGCCAGCCTGGGCACCTGGCCCTGGCTCTTGGCTGCCCCCCAGTGGTCATTGGTCACACTCGCCCAGTCCTGAGCCCAGCCCTGGCCCCCCTCTGGCAGAGATGGACCTGTGTTTGCCCTGAGCCCTTCCCATTGCCCCAGAGCTTGGCTTGGGCCTCTGTCTGAAGGTTCTCCAGGAGCTGAATTCCAGACCAAGCCTGGCCTGATCTAGAACTGTCCTTCCTCACCGTTGCTTCAAAGCCTAACTTGCAGGGGCACCTCTAGGAAGCCTGCCCTGATGGTACCCATCAGGAACAACCTTTCCTCTCCACCCCTCCAGGCCTGTGGCTGACCGTTTGTGTGATCCGGGCTATTCCAGTGTCTGAGAGAAGGTGCCAGGCGTGATGGGAGGCTTGCGAAACAAGGCTGAGGCAGTGAGCGGGACCGAGCATGGGAGCTTGGACCATCTTGGGGCTCCAGGGCCAGGCTGTCCTCTATATCAGAGTTCTGTGTGTCTTAAGGCTCTTCCAGACAGGACCCACAGGACACAGGATAGCAGAACAGGGAGGGACCTCAGGAACTTCCAGGGTCAAATGCGGCCCTCTGTGGGATGGGGGTAGGACTGAGGCCCCCAGGAGGGCAGTAAGTCAGTAGCAAAGCTAGAACTAGGCCCCAGGCCTTGGAACCCCAGTTCTCAAACCTCCCCTGGGGAGGGGAAAGGCCTTCCCCTTTGCTGAGGGCTGCCTGCCAGCCAGGGGGGCTGTACATGCTGATGTGACTTCTGGTCTGTAGGCCCCAAGGTGTTGTCCATGTGCTGAATGGGCTGCTCCAAGGAGAGCTTGGGGACCTGGGAATTCAATCACTTAAAGGGACACAACCCCCAGTGACCTTCTTATGGGGTAACACAAATTGTTACTCCCCAGAGAATCAGCTCCCCCAGCAGGGGGTGGATCAGGACTTGGCTGGGTCAGTCTGCAGAGAGCAGACACTCCCTCCCCTCCAGGGATCCATGCCTTCTCATCCCATGCAGGCTTGCCCCTGCCTGTACTGTCCTCAGTCCTCCCCAGGTCTCCCCCAGAAGGTGGGGTTATCAGCTCCCTGGCCCGCTTTAGATTTCTCAGGTTAAGTCCAGATTTGTAAACTTGCTATCACCACCAGAACAGGCCTCAACCTGGAAAGTGTGGATAACAAGGGTTACTACACCCATTTTACAGATGGGGAAGCAGGTTCAGGGTGCAGCAAGTGACTGGGGCCAGAATGAACCCAGATCTTTTTTGGCTTCAAGAGCCTTTATCTCCAATGCCACAGAGCTGCCTCTCAACACCTGGTGCAGGAAGGGTCCAAAAGGCCCATCCAACCCCCTCAGGAAACTGAGGCTCCAAGAAAGGAGGGCCCTTTGTTCTGGGGACCTGGGTTTGGGTCCCAGCTGTGCCACTAACTAATATGGGGCATTTGGGGACCCCCACTCAATGGCAACCCCAATACTGGGGGTCAGGAAAAACTTGGCCAGGTTTAGAAGTTTTCTGAAAGGCTGGATGCCCTGTCCCTAAAGGAGGAGGGAGGGCACCTTTCCCTTGTCATTGTGACCTGCCAGGTGGCAGGTGAAGGAGGAACCAGCTAGAGGGGGAAAAAAGGGGGTAGGGGAAGCCCAACTCTCACTCTCCCCCTGGGACAGCAGCCTTCTCATCTCACGCCAGGCGGTAGCCTGCTCCCATGCCAGACGGCACCCCGCTCCCACGCCCCTCCAGACTTCACCCTGCTCCCATGCCCCTCCATACAGCACCCTGCTCTCACAGTCCTCCAGACTGTGCCCCCTCCTCCCATGCCCCTCCATACAGCACCCTGCTCTCACAGTCCTCCAGACTGCGCCCTACTCCCATGCCCAGCCAGATGGCACCCCTCCCTGGTTTCATCCTAGGACACTGACCGCTGTCACTGTCGTCCCTGCTCTGGAATCTGACTGTGCGACCTTGGGCCCATCTCTGTGCGTACAGGAGGGGGCCAGGTACCCCTGGAGGCTCCCACAGTTCTGCCTTCCTCTGCCGGGCTGGGAAGCGCGTCTGGAGCCCGGCCCTGGCCAGGCCCGGGTCCTGGGATGGGGCTCGCTCGGAGCAGGGCTCGGATGACTGGGCAGAGGAGGAATCCCGAGATTCCCGGCCCTGTAACCCCCATGTCCTCCTCCTCACTGCTGCCCCTCAGCCAGAGAGGGAGGGAACACAGTGAGGAGGGAAATCATTTTGGCAAAACTTCAATAGAGGGCCCCATAAATCCTTATCTTAACGCAGTGTCTGGTTTTATGTCGTTTACTGTGTTTTAACTCAGCTTGGGCCTGATCCAAGGATGGGGTCTCTGCTCTGTTACTGAACCTCTAACAGAGGTCTCCTGCTGGAGATGGAGGAGACTCCGTGAGCTGGGGGCCTTCATCCCATCGCGGCTTTGGGGGATTAGGGAATGCTGGGAAAATGCTCAGGAGGCTCGGCCTGGGGCCGGGAGGAGGCAAAAGAGCGATTGCTAGGAGTCCTTCCAGGTCCCTCATCCCCTGCAAGCACCCAGGTAACCACAGCCTGTTTCAAGGTGATTCAATTAAACCAGTGACCAGAGCGGTTTCATGCAAGGCCTCAAACTCAGGGCAGGGGATGCAATGGGAGGACAGTCCCAAACCTCATGGAGCTCTCAGTCGAGGGGAGGGTGTTGGAGTGCCGGGTCAGCCCTGAAGGCCAGCTCAGACAGTGCTTGCCTCATTGGAGGGGGGCCCTCTACCTCCCTGTCCTCAGCCATTCCATTTTACCTTGGCTGCCTGCCCCCCAGGCCCCAGTGAAAAGGAGCTCCATGGCCTTCGGGCTGTCCCACCACCCTCTGTCTCAGCTCTGTTCTGGAGCAACCCCCTCCTCTGCTCTGACCACTGACCTCCCTGATCTCCGGGAAGCCTTGCCCAACCCCTTCACCCCGAGGCCTTCCCCATTCATTATTTCCCATTTATCCTGTCCATAACTTGCTTTTCTCTGTTTGCACGTTGTCTCCCCCATTCCATTGTAAGCTCCTTTCTTTGACCATCCCCCCCACCCCAGCACTTAGCACAGCTCCTGGTACATAATGCTTAATAAATGTTTATTGACTGACTGACAAAGGGCTGTCACGTGGCAGAGGCAGAGCCCCAGAGACCGAACCAGGAGCCAAAGGGGGAAAGATAGAGAGAGGCAGGTTTAGGCTGGATGTCAGGACAACTTTCTCATGAGAACTGGCCCCATTCAGCCTGGGCTGCCTAGAGAGGAGGTGAGCTCCCCACCTTTGCTGGAGCCAACAACGTCTGAACAGTGTCTTTTCAGATCAAGACAAGTCAACACGTCTTATTGGCTGGTCAGTCAACCAGCATTCATTAAGGAAGGGAAGGGGGAGGGGAATATGCATTTATTAATCACCTACTGTGTGCCAAGCACTATGTCAAATGCTTTACAAATGTTAATATATTTGATCCTCACAACCCTGGGAGGTAGGTGCTGTTATTATCTTGATTTTACAGTTAAAGAAACTGAGGCAGACAGTAGTTAAGTGACTTGCCCAGGGTCCCATAACTAAGTGTCTGAGGCCAAATTTGAACTCAGGTCTTCCTGACTCCATAAGACCTCTATCAACATCACCACCTAGCTTTATTAAGCTCCTATTATGCGCTAGAAATACAAAGAAAGGCAAAAACAGTCCCTGTCCTCAGGCAGCTCCTAGTCTAATGAGCGAGACAGCACATGAGCCAACACGTTAGAGCCAGGATAAACTGGAGGAAATCAGGAGGGAAGAATGAAGAAGGCTTGGGAAAGGCTTCTGGAGAAGGTGGGAAAGCCAGGGAGGGCAGTGGCGGGAATGGAGGAGGGAGAGCAGTACGAGGAGGCGGGATGGCCAGAGAGAGCTGGTGACTGGGAGATCATTCGTCATTTTGTAGGGAGCAGTAGTTGTGAAGGGGTCAGATGTGGGCTGGAGTCAGTGCCACGGAGGGCCCTCCCAGCTCTGCAGCTCTCTGAGAATAGAGAAGGTCAGAGCTGAGGAGAACTTTGGCACCTAGGACCGAGGACGTCAGGGTCGGGAGAGACCTTGGAACAGGGCTGTCAGGATTCTCCTTCAGTGAACAGTGTGCCTGAGTGATGGCGATGACAAAGGCCGGTGCGTCAGGTGAGCCTGGGGCTGGATGATGGGGCCACATCCTTCTCTCAGCACTCATTAGCTGCGCTCGGAGCCTCTCCATCTCACCCTTCCCTTGGCAGGTAAGTGGGCATCTCTTACACCCTAAGGGCTCACGGGCAGAACTGGAGGAGTCACTGAGGGAACTTCCCCTCCCTGCCTCCCTGGGTATAAGAAGGAAATCTGAAATGGGAGCATAGGGAGGGATCAGAGGATCACAGATGAGGAAACTGAGGCCCAGGGTCACACAGGATCAGAACTAGGTCTCCACTGCCCTTCCCATCACTACTATCCAGGTGGACACAGTACACAGATGAGTGGAAGGCGTACATGAGTGGCAGAGACCAGTGGAGACTTCCCTGAGGACACACTCAGCCCGCATAGATCCCTCGGGAGCAGTGATTCCTTAAGGGACACCCACTTGAGAGCAGGGCAGTGCCGTGCAGTGGGTAGAGCTCCAGACTTGGAGACAAGCAGAAAACAGAGTTTAAAATCCCACCATGGGGTGTTGACTAGCTCTGCAGCCTGGGGAGAATTCTCAGGTTCTCATCTGTCGGTCAGTGAGTCTCTTGTCTCAGAGATGCTCCAGTGAGGTCCTCCCAGGGAAAAACCTGAAGGAGGCTTGGAAAAGACAATGGAGCGGGGAAGGGAGCCAAGGTTTGGCTCAGGGAGAACTCTCCTCGGGCTCCAGCCCCCTAGGAATGTCAACTATGAGCTGACCAGGTGGACAAAGTCATTCCTTAAGAAAAACACATTGAGGGGCAGCTAGGTGGCACAGTGGATAGAGTACTGGCCCTGGAGTCAGGAAGACCTGAGTTCAAATCCAGCCTCAGACACTTGGCACTTACTAGCTGTGTGACCCTGGGCAAGTCACTTAACCCCAATTGCCTTGCAAAAAAAAAAGAAAAAAAAGAAAAGCACATTGACTGACCCTGGCAGCAGCCTGGGAGGCCACCATTCTGCGCACTATCACTGCTTCCTGGGCACTGCCACTGTGCCAGGCATCACCCCTGCTTCCTGGGCTTGGAGATGGGCCCTCCTGCCCCCTCCTCTCTGCTCAGGGAGAGGTCCTGGTCCTGGCTGGGGTGGGAGAGCTTGGTTGGCCCCTCCTTTGAGAGAATGCTCTCATGCCCTCTGTGCACTGCAGGAGAAAGGACTCTTAAGCCCTGGTCTTTGCTCTTTCCCTGACTCATTCTACAACCTCTCTGTCAGTCAGTCAGTCAGTCAATAGGCACTTAACTGGACCTCGGTTTCTTCCTCTGTGAAATGGACTGGTCGTGATGATTAGATGAGAGAGAATCCTTCAAAACGGGATTGATGTGGAAGGCACTCTTAGCTGATGCTCCTGAGGCAGAACTGAAGGGAGTGGTGCCCAAGCCAGCCCGTGCCAGCCCGTGCCCACTGGTGGGCCCTCCTCGGCTGGAGTCCTGGGTGCATTCGTTCCCCCTCTGCTGCTGATCCCCAGGGTTGACCGCTGTACATTCTCCCCACCCCCTCCACCACCATCCCCAGCATGGGAAAGGGCCAGGACCCTGCCCCAAGCCCCAGGGTCTCTGGCACGGCCCACCCTGACCACATTCCAGTCACCAAGATGGTAGTTGCTTGGAGGCCTGCTGGTGAGTCTTGGGAAGGGTGTCATTAATCATGGACTCCCCGTAGGTCCCCCTGGTCCCTGACTCTCCCTCCTGAGAACCCCTTGCTTGCTGGCCATGGGGGATGTGTGGGTCTGTTGGTGGGGAGATGTCTGTCTCTGTGGGTAACATAAGTGGAAAACAAGCAAGGTTTTCCAGAGAATTCCAGGGGGAAATCCTTTCCTTCCCTGTCTCCTCTCTTGTCTCACACCCAACCCTGGTGCGGGGCCAGCACTGCTCTCGGGAGAGCCAGCCTCACAGGCTAGGAGACTCGTGTGTACTGTGATGTTGAATGTCAGCCCCTGGTGGAAGACACCACCACCCCATCTTTGGGCCTTTGGGCTTGAAGGCCCAGTCCACAGGTCCCTTTGGGGAACCTTAAAACCTGGTGAGCCACTCATGCTTCTGGCCTTCTGTACCGCTCTGGTCTTCAATACACAGAGCGTATCCCCTCCCCCCTCCTCCAGGTGCTGGTATCTGCCCTGAGCAAGCTGGATCTGGACTGAGCCTGGCCGGGCAGTCTGCTGACAGAGACCACCCTCTGGCGGGGAGGCTGGAGAGGAGGCCATCCAAGCACGGGGCGGGGGGTGAAGGGCTCCAGGGCATGGTCTCTGGAGGTCCAGAGACAGGCAGATGACAAGAGGATGGCAGAGGGGATCATGAGGGCAGATGGCAGGGACCTGACTGTGGTCACAGAGCCAGGACGGGGGAGGCCAAGGATGGAGAAGGCACAGACAGTGCGTCCCTTCAGCACCCAGCCTCCGTCCCCATCTCCCTGGTGGACTCACGGTCTGGGGGCCTCGGGCCAGGCTCTGCTCTGGGGCAGCTCATTGGGTTCAGCGTCTCCCAGGTTTACTCCTTCATGCTGTCACCCCTGGGAGTTTAAAGTGCAGCTCACCTTTCCCAGTTCTGATCATCGAGACTTGATCATCATATGAATTGTTTGTTTGTTTGGTTTTTAGAGAAGCCTCTCTTGGAGAGAGCCTGGGCCTGGAGTCAGGAAGACCTGAGTTCAAATCCAGACTCAGACACAACTAGCTATGTGACCCTGGGCAAGCCACTTCACCCTATTTGCCTCAGTTCCTCATCTCAAAAAATGGGGATAAATGAAGCAAACAGTTCTTAATCACCTACTATGTGCCAAGACTGTGCTATGCACTTTACAGGTGTAACTCATTTGATCCTCACAACAACCCTGGGAAGGAGGTGCTGTTATCATCCCTGTTTTACCGATAAAGAAACCGAGGCAGACAGAGGTGACATGACTTGTCCAGGGTTACATAGTAAGAGTCTGAAGCTGAATTTGAACTCAGGTTTTCCTGACTTTTCCATGCCTTTGTGGTGCCCCCTCACTGGGCTCCTGTGGGGCTGCAGATGAGAGCGGGTCCAGAAAGGGGGCGCTTCCCCCCAGTTGCAGATGTGACACCCACCCTGCCTCCTCCAAGAGACCCTGGATCTTCCACAACCAGGTAACCAGTGAGTGTTGACTCCCCTATGGGAAGGGAAACAGCCCCAGACCGGGGGAGGCCTTGCCCCAGGTGAGAGGCCCCACCTGGGAGGAGGCCCCACCTGGAGGCCCTCAGGCTGAGAGCTAGAAGAGGCCTGAGGACACAGAGGCCAGGTCCTCTCAAAAAGAGAAGAAGACCAGAGAGAGAAGGGTCTTCCTTACCAGGGTCAGGGCAGCCTTGGGGTGGGTGTTGGTGGGGCTGGTGACCAGGCCCTGGGCCCTACTTCTGACAGCCTGTTGAAGACCAGGCAGTGGAGGGAGAGAGTGGAAAGTGAGGTTGGGCCTAGGATGGGGGTGCCAGGGACCAGGGTAAGAAAGAAGTATGAGAAGA
>NW_020943962.1:267611-273836 GCF_900497805.2 Vombatus ursinus
AGGAAAGAATGAAGGAGGGAGGGAAGGAGGAAGGAGGGAAGGAAGGAAGGAAGGAGGAAGGAAGGAGAATGGCTGGGAGGCTCCAGGAGGAACAAGGTGGGAGGGCAGGCCTTGGGGAAGGATGTTCCAGGCTGGGCAGGCTCCATGGCCACCAACTCTAGGTGCTGAGGCAAGTTCTAGAAGGGAGCAGAGGCCTTGTGGCCCAAGGTCACACTGGGAGTTGGGGCCTGTTGAGTTTGTTTCCCCATCTGTAAAATGGGGGCAGTAGGATTTGGGCTGCCTTCCACCGAGTACAGCCACTTGGTACTGACGCCTGGACACTTCTTTCCCGGGATCTGGGATCTCACTGTGGGCACTGCCCGGCCCGCGTTGCCCACATCAACCCAGCCTGGCCTTCTCATCCATTTCCTCGGCCCAGAACACCAGAGGTCACTGGGCCATCTCCTCTGTTGTGGGTCTTTGGGCTGCTTTCTCTGTCCATACGTCCATTTGCCATGAATCACTCTGTTAACGGCCCAGGAAAGCAACGAGGATGAGAGGACGTGAGTCAACCACCATCATTCTTAGTGACTCAGGGGCAGAGACATGGGAGGAGCCCAGCTCTGCCCCCAAATGCCAGCATGCCCAGGACTCAGGCTCCTGGAGGAGTGGGGAGTCTGGGGCATTCCAACTAAGGGGTTCCCCGCCCCCAGGCTGGGGCCAGCTGTCTGTGCAGTGGGGAGGCCACGGACTAGGCAAGACCTTTGGGATGCGCTCCTCGTGACCTTCCCTGGGTGCTCCCCCCGGCTGTAATGTGCCGAAACATCCCCAGGGAGGATAGATTTCTTTTTCTAGTCCTGAGTTGAGGGTGGTAGCCCTGCAGGGGATTGGCTGGGCATCGAAGGGCTGGCTTGTGGCCTCATTCAGCCCTGCCTCCCCCCTTGCCCTCAGTATTTAGACACTAATGTTGTTTCTCCCACGTTTATTGTGTGAGTTTTCTTAATTTAATGCCCGCTGGGTGGCAGCAGGGGGCCACTCAAACATGTTGTCCATGAGGTGCAGAGGGAGGCCCAGAGCAGCTGTGTGTGCCCCGACTTTATTAACTCAAGGCCTCACCGCTGAAAATTTCATTAGCTTGAGTCAAAGGCCCTGGCTCCATCAGCAGCCCTGGAGCGGGTGAATTCTTTGTGTTGGCCTGACCCATATCCAAATGGATTACTGCTGTAAGTGAGACCAGGGGCCTAATGTTCAGCCTGTCATGCACACACGGTCTGTCTGTGACCTCTGAGAAGACAAGTGTGGGAAAACCCTCCCCCTGCTGCACATTCCTGGGAGGTGGCAACCCTTCTCCTAGCAACGCTGATTGGGGCCAGCCCAGGAAGTGCCCATGCCCTCCCAAGTGCCAACGAAAGCCAGAGAGTGAATGGAGTCAGACCAACATGCCCTCAGAGCTCCAGCTCCAGAAGGATGGACTTCTCAGTAGGTCAGGGCCTCCTTGGACGCCAGTACCAAAGGTCAGAGTATCAGCCCACCACATTGTATGCGAGTTGGAGTTGGAGGCTGGCCCTGGGACTAAGCAAAGGGGTGAGCCCAGGAGCTCAAGTCAGCAGGACCAAACTCCATAGCCCACCTCAGCATTTTTGATCTCCCACAGTTCCCCCTCCTGGAACACCATCCTACTCCTCTCCACTTCCAATCTATGAACTCTCTCCTTCAGCCTAAGCTTCCTCTTCTCCTGAAAGCCTTCCCTGACCACCCCACTCCCTCCTGTGAGCTCAGAACCCTGGGCTCTGAGACCTAGAGGGGAGTTCAGAGACTTGTAGGCCAACCCACACCTGAAGAAGAATCCGTTCCCACAATACACAGGGTGGGTTCAGTTCGGTTCCACAATCATTGATTAATGTACTGGGCAGGCACTGGAAATAGGCCCTGAGGACACAGATAGATAGGAAGCAGCCCCTGTCCTCAACAAGCTTATGTTCTGTGGGAACAAAGTAGCACAATACAGACAAGTAACCAGAAAATTTATACAAGATAACCTAGCACATTATAGACAAAGTAACCAGAAAGTATACACAAAGTAACCTAGCCAAAAATCGACAAATACAAAGTACATACAAAGTAACCTAAGGCAAGGAAGAAGGGGCAAGCTCACTGACTTCGGAGCTGCTTGGAGCAGCAAAGCCCTGCTCTAAGATGCGGTTTCTGAGCTGGGTCTGGATGGGAGCCGGGAGCTCCAAGAGCTGAAATGGGGGGGGGGAGAGTGTACCAGGGATGAGGACCAGCCTGGACAAAGCCATGGAGGGAGGAAACAGGATGTAGTGTGTGAGGAAGAACAAGGAAGCCAGTTTGGCCAGATGGAAGACTTCATGAGGGAGTGATGTGAAGTGGCCTGAGAAGACTGCTTTTAAAGGCCAAACAGAGGAAATGTCAGGAGCCCCTGGAGTTTCTTGATCAAGACAGTGACATGATGAGATCTCTCTGTGCCTGAGGAATTTCAATTTAGCAGCTGAGTAAAGCTGAGCCCTCCATGGGAAAGGGGAGAGACCTGAGGCAGGGAAGCCAATTAGACGGCTATTCGAACACGGCAGGAATGAGGTGAGGAGCCCCTGCACCCATCCGGGTGGCCACTGTGTGGGGAAAGGGAAGGGACCTTAGAGGGGAGCTGTTGGGGCAGCTGTGGTGCAGCGGATAGAGGTCCTGCCCTGGAGCCAGGAGGACCTGAGTTCAAATCCAGCCTCAGACACTCACTAGCTCTGCGACCCTGGGCAAGTCACTTAACCTTGTGTGCCTCAGTTTCCTCATATGTCAAATGAGCTTGAGAAGGAAATGGCAAATCTTTCCAAGAAAACTCCAGATGGGGTCAGGGAGAGTTGGACCTTGACTGAACAACAACAATTACCACTCTGGACTGGTTATTCAACTTCTCTCTCTTAGCCTCTGTTTCCTCATCTGTAAACAGGGGCAATAATAGCTCCTTCCTCTCAGGACTGGGCTGTCCAGGGGATAAAATGAGGTTTGTAAACTTCTTTGCAAACCTCCAGGTGCTATTAAAATGTTAATCACTCAGCCAACTAGCAGTATTAAGGGCCTGCTACGTGGCAGGCATTGCACTAAGGACTGGGGATGCAGAGGATGGCAAAAACAGGCCTTGCCTTGAAGGAGCTCACAGTCTAATGGGGGAGACCCCAGCAAACAAGCACATGGCCCAAGGGGAGAATGAATTGGAGATGATGGCAGGGGGCGGGGCACTCAGGTTAGGGAGGACTGGGAGACGCTTCTGCTAAAGGAGGGATCGCAGCTAGATTGGGAAGCACTGGGAGGCCGAGATGAGGAGGAGAGCGTCCTGGCCAAGGGGGTTGGTCAGGAGCCACTCCAGAGCTGAGGGCAGGCACCACCACAGAGGCAAACATTCCTGGGTCATCAAACACTCAGGGAAAAGAAAGGAAGGGATGAGAAACCAGGAAGGGCAGCAGGGGCTCGGGATGAGGTGGGTGAGGGAGGGCTGGGGGGCATGGGGGTGAGGAGGGGGAGCTGGGGCAATAGTGAAGGCTGGCTCTAGAGGCTGGGGGCTGGGCTGGGGGGGGCACCCTCTACCGTCATAGGGAAGTTCATGACAGGAGAAGGAGAAGGAATTCTCTTTTGGAGTCATTAGGTTTCACTGAGAGACAATACAGGAAGCAAGGATGCTTTGATTTGGGGAGAAATGAGCAAACAGGAAAGCCGACATTGATGTGCTAGGTTCTTTCAGGTTGATTCTTCATGACCCTACTCAGGATTTTCTTGGTAAAGCTACTGGGGTGATTAGCCATTTCCTTCTCCAGTTCATTTTACAGGCAAGGAAACTGAGGCAAACAGGGATAAGTGACTAGCTCAGGGTCATACAGCTAGTGAGTGTCCGAGTCAGGTTTTGAATTCAGGAAGTTGAGTCTCCCTGACTCCAGGCCCAGTGGTTCTATCCATTGGGCCACCTAAAGAGAATCCCTCCCATTCCTCAGGGCTCTGTTAGGTCTGACTGGAGGCTGGCTGTCCTCAAAGCATTTGTCGAGTGGGGGAGGGCAAGGGAAGAACACTAGGTTTGGAGCTAGATGACTTGGGCTGTTCTTGGCAATGCCTCTTCCTAGCTGTGTGACCTTCAGCACATTCCTCTCCCCCTCTGAGCCTCACTTTCCCCATCTGTAAAATCAGAAGATCAGGTGAGGAAATGTCTAATGTTCCTTTCAACTCTGGACTTGACTATTTCAGGTTATAAGGAGCCCTTTGTTCTGTGTTCTAAAGTCCCTCCTAGCTCTGACGTTCCATGTTCCATGTTCTAAGGTCCGTCCCAGAGGCTGAGCTCCTCTGGACTTTTTCACCATGCCCCAGCAGCCTCTTCACCCAGGTGGATTCACAGCTCAGAAGTCTCTCCTGCTCCTGGGGCTCCTTCCTCCATTGGAGGCCCATCCATGGGCCTGGTCCTACTCTGGGGACTGTCTGCACCTTCTGGTCACTTACAGTCTGTGGCAGGTTGGGGAAGCAAGCATTCATTAAGTGCCTATTGTGTGCCAGGCATTGAGCTAAATGCTGGGTAAACAAAGCCAAGCTCTCCAGGAACTTGCTGTCTAGTGGGGAAGGTGGCAAGCCTATTTGCTCCAGACAGGATCACTGTCAGGTAACCGCATGCAGGTGACAGCGTGAAGCCAAGCCCTGAGGCAGTGTGGCCCAGTGAAGCAGGCTAAGCAGTAAGCCTGTCTGAAGGCTCCCTCAGCTGCCTCAGACCTTTCTGTTGGGCCTGCAACCCCTCCCCATCTGAAACTTTTCTCTTTTTATGAAATGGATCCCCCAGGGAGGCGGGGATGGGGAGATGGGTGTGGGTGTACACATAATAGGTCTCCAGTAAGCATTTGTTAAGGGGCAGGATCATGGCAGAGTGACCAGCTGAGGCCAGGCACCTGGTGGGGGTCGGTGCCCATGACCAATTAAACTCCATTTCCATTGACTGGTGAACAGGGGGTGGGGCAAAGACAGGGCAGGATGCTCACTAAAGCTAATACCCAAATGTGTGGCACTGGAAGGCTCACTGCCCTCACAATAGCCTATGGCCTCTCTCCTGCCTCCCTGGGCAGGGAGACCCTTGGCTCTTGGAGCTCAATTCCAGTCACCTTAACCAAATTCTTGAACCTTGGAGGATGACCCCAAAGTGGTCCAAAGATTCATCATGCTCCCTGTGGAAAAGTTCATTGCCAAGGTAGCCCCAAGGTCATGGCAACTCAGTTGCGAAGACCGTGTGGGGTGGCCGTGGGGAGTGGAGCATGCATCAGCAGAAGGGACCCTCAAGCTAGCTCCCTGACAGGTAAGGAAACCACTCTCCTGAGGTCGAGGCTGGGGCTCTGACATGGCACCGAGCTGCCTAGGAAATGGGCAGCAAGGGCATCCCATGTCCTTTGGAAGCAGTCTCTGTCTTTTCTTCCCCCCTACCCAGCACTGGCCCGCATCGTGAGTCTATGGTATGGATGGGGGCTGCTGTTTTCCTGATCTTGAAAAGTAAGAAAGTTGAGGGGAGATCAGGGAAGCAGCCTGCCCTAACAACCAGCTAGTCAGCTATGCATTGATTGCCTGCTGTCTGCACCCACAGCCAGGATAAGTAAGGAGACAGTAAGAGAGCCCTGAGCTGTCCTTGACAAGCTCAAATGGACAAGTCCTTCCCTGGGTCCTTAAAGAAATGGCAGGGGAGATTGCTGCACCACTGCTCAGGGCCTTTGAAGGATGGCGGAGAATAGGAGTGGGGCCATAGACTTAGAGGAAGGAAAATATCATCCAAATTTTCAGGAAAAGAAAGTTAGGACTTCACACCAAAGACCAGAGAGCTCCACTCAGTTCCTGGGGGAAATTCTAGGGTGGCTCATTAAAAAACTGGCTGGCCAAGATCTAGAAGAGGAAGCAGTAATTACCAGGAACCAGCCTGGCATCATCAAGGACAAGTCTTGCAGACTAGCCTCACTTCCATTTTTGACAGGACCACTATACTGGCAACTCAGGAGAACGTGGTGGGGAATGTCAGGAGAAAATATGTGTGTGTGTGTACATGTGTGTATGTGTGTGCATGGAGGGATGGTGTGTGTCTGAAGGCGTGTGTGTGATGTGTTTATGTGTGTATGTGGTGGGGGAAGTATAGTGTGTGTATGAATGTGTGGGTGTGGAATGTGTTTATGTGTGTGCATGTGTGTGTGTGTGTGTGGTGGGGAGGTGTGGTGTGTGTGTGTGATG
>NW_020943962.1:273846-331825 GCF_900497805.2 Vombatus ursinus
TGGTGGTGGAGAAATAGTGTGTATGAATGTGTGGGTGTGGTGTGTGTATGTACATGCATGGATTTATATGGAGTACAGATGTGTGTGAATACATGTATGCATTTTGAATGTGTATTTTCCCCCAAATACTGGAATATGTCTCTCATATTATCCTGGTGGAAAATATGGAGAGAGATGGAGTAGATGATAATAACAGTGGGTTCAGAACTGGCTGAGTATTCATTTGCTCAGCAATTATTAAGCACTTACTGTATGCCAGGCACTGTTTCAGGTACTGTACATACAAAGACAAAAAAAAAAACTAACCCATTACGGGTCCCTGCCTTCAGGGAACTTACATTCCATTTTTGAGAAACAGTGTGTGGGCAGGAAAGTATAGTCATTACACATTTAATGTCCCTTGCAGGGAGGGCTGCAAGTCACAATGAACCTGTACAGAACTGAAGTGGAGGACCCTCCAAAGGGCACATCATGGTGGGAATGATTATCGGTAACGCATGTCAAATAAGGAGGGATATGGGAGAAGTGACATAAAGGATGTCCCCAGAAAAATGTACAAGCAGAACAAAAAGATGTCCTAGTGGTAGGAAGGGAGAGGATGGAAGGCCCATGTTCCACTGGTATCTTCTCAATGTTTGAAGATCATAAGGGGAACCCCAGCACCCTGAAAGGGCCCTTGGTAGGACATGGAGGAGGGACTCAAGGGGCAGACCAGCTTGTTTGTTCTGGGCCTGGCATCGGGGGGGTGGAGGGGGCATAGAACGAAGGAGCCTTGAACATCAGCTTTTGCAGGGTGCTGTGCTGACTGTTAGGGAAATGAGACTCCTTTTTATGAAGGCTGGGACTCCTCAGGACTCCTCTGGGCCTGCCAGAGGCACAGGTAGGAGAAAGACACCCAGCTGCATTCCTGCCGCATCTGCTCCCCTCTCTCCTGAGAGGGAAGACTTGTTTTTCTCCAGGCTGAGTTCACCATTCCAAGCATTCCTGGGGCTGAGGAGAGGAGAGAGGGTGGCCAGCCCCAGGGGGTGGCCTGGTGGGCGGTTGTGTAGGAGTGACTGCTCCCCTCTCGCACTGGGGTTTGGGCTCCAGGAAGCCTCTGCTCTCCTCCCAGTGTGGATGGGCCGGTGATCTCATTTGTCACAAAAGCGTTCCCTGGTCAGAACACATACTTCCTGTCAGTTTTTATGTCAAAGATGGCTTGCTTGTGAGC
Source organism: Vombatus ursinus (assembly GCF_900497805.2). Taxonomy (NCBI): domain Eukaryota; kingdom Metazoa; phylum Chordata; class Mammalia; order Diprotodontia; family Vombatidae; genus Vombatus; species Vombatus ursinus. The sequence continues at coordinate 275,057 of NW_020943962.1, forward strand.
AGGGCATTCTGTTCTCTAAATCCCTTGTTAAAATATTTCATCTAATTAAGTTTTTACAACCAGATCTGCTTCATGTCAGATACACAGGGTTTGTGTAGCCCACTCTTGCTGGCTTTGTGAGAGGCCTCCAGCACAGAGACTCAGAGATGGAGGGGACCTCCTAGCACCCATCCCCAATGAGGTTTCCCTCTACAGTGGATCTGCCAAGTGGTCAGTCAGCTCCCTTTGCACACCTTCAGTGATGAGCAGCTCACTCCCTCTCCAGGCAACATATTCCACTTTGGTACAACCCTCACACCTAGCTTGAATCCTTCTCTTTGTCAGTGTCCCCCATTGGTCCAAATTCGTCAGAACAAGTCTGATGCCTCTTCCAGGGGACAGCCCTCAAATACTTACATCAGATCTCATGTCCCCGAGGCATCTCTAGATAAGACACTCCCTCTAACTGATCCTCCTCTGGGCCCTTGCCATTATGGCTGCCTTGATCTGGACATACATCATTTCACTTTCTTCATGCACCCTTCCTGCTCCCAGGCATCAGAGGAGGCAAACCTTCCAGGTCTAGAGTGCCAGCAGGGTCACTGGCATGGTGCTGTGCTAATAACTTCGGCTATCCAGGAAAATGGCGCCTCTCCAGAGGGCAGGACCAGGAGGGCAGGGCAGGGCAGCCCCTGGTGGAGGGAAGAGCACAGCAGCCCCATCTGAGGCCAAGACCTGACTCATTGCCTCTGTAAGTGACTCTAAGATTTTAAAAACGCCTTCCTCATAACTGACTGAGGAGGGAGGAAAGGAAAGAGGGAGGAAGGAAACAATCATTTATTAAGTGCCTACTAGGTGCCAAACATTGTGCCAAGTGTTTTACCAATATGATCTCATTTGATCCTCCCAACAACCCTGGGAGGCAGCTGCTATTATTATCCTCATTTTAAAGTGGGGGAAACTGGGGCAGACTGAGATTAAGTGAGTTGTCCAGGGTCATACAAGCTAGTAAGTGTTTAAGCCCGGATTTGAACTCAGGTCCTCTGGACTCCAGGCTCAGAACTCTATCCATTGTGTCACCTAGCTGCCTCTAGGCACAAAATTGCTATTCTCCTCACTTTACAAGTCAGGAAATTGAGGACAGGGTGGTATAAACTAGCTTGCCCAGGGCTAGACAGTAAGTGGAAAGGGATGCATATGGGTTCTTTCTCCCAAACCCTCCCTTCTTCCCTTTTCCTGTAGAGGGCAGCAGCATCCTCCCAAGTCCCCCAAGCTCCCAACCTAGGAGTCATCCTGGCCTTCTCATGCCACTCCCTGCCCCCATCCAATATAGCGCCAAGGCATGTACATTCCACCCTGCCAACAATCCCTTCCCACTTCTGTTGTCACCACCCTGTGATGCAGGTCCTTATCGCCTCACATTTGGACTATTGCAACAGACAGAAAGGTAGCTCAATGGCTAGAGGGCTGGACCGGGGGTCAGGAAGACCCAAGTTCAAATCTGGCCTCAAACACTTACATGTGAGCTGGGCCAAGTCACTCAACCTCTGCATGCCTCAGTTTCCTCTTCCATAAAATCCCAGGGTGGTTGTGAGGAACAACTGAGATCCTATTTGTAAAGCTCTTCGCAAACTTTAAGGTATCCTATAAATGTGGTATTCTCTTTGGGCTTCAAGTTTTTTCCCTTCCTATTGCTATTTTTTCCACTTTTTTTTTTTAAATTTCTATTACTAGTCTATTATCCCTTTACCATAGGATCAAATACAAACTTCTCTATTCAGAATTTCCCTCCCCAACTTCAATCTAATCTCACCTTTCCAGGCTGGTAGCAGCTGCCTCTCTTTACACACTCAACTTTTCAGGCAAATTTGCCCAACAATTTCAATTCCTTGCACAGAACATCCCATCTCCCATCTCCATGCCAGAATGTACACCCTCCTCTACTCTGCCTCTTAAATCACTCCCTTCCTTCAACTCAAGGGCTACCTCTGACATGAAACCTTCCTGGTCATCCCCACTAGTAAGATCTCTCCTCTCTCCTCACTCTCTCTCTCTCTCTCTCTCTCTCTCTCTCTCTCTCTCTCTCTCTTTCTCTCTCTCTCTCTCCCCCTTCCTCCTCTCTCCCCCCTCTCTTTTCAAACTACTTTCTAGTCACTCACCTGCCAATGTCTCATGTCTCCCCAAAGCATGTGCATTCCTTGCAGATAGAGACTGTTTCCTTTTTTATCCTTTTATCCCCAACACCTAGCCCAGTCTCTAGTACACATGAGGAAGGAAGGAGGGAACCAGGCATTTACATATCACCTCCCTACCTTCCAGGCACTATGCTAGGCATTTCACAATTATTATCTCATTCGATCCTCAAAACAACCCTGGCTGGTAGGTATTATTATTAACCCCCATTTTACAGATCAGCAAACTGAGGCAGACAGAGGTTAAGTGACATGCCCAGGGTCACAAGTCAGTAAATATCTGAGGCGGGATTTGAACTCGGGTCTTTCTGATTCCAGGTCCAGTGCTCTGAGCACTGTGGTGCCCCCTAGAAGCTTTCTGGGGTAGCTGCTTTAGGCTTGCTGTCCTCCAGCTCTGGGGGCTGCTCCCAAGGCACTCCCTCCACTTCCGTCCTGTTCCTCCCATGTGCTTCAAGGACCAACAAGGATGGATCTGCCTAAGCACCGCTACTCTCCTCTCCATGGGGGCCCCAGGTGCTGGGTGAAATGGCAGCGCTGAGGGAGGTCTCTGGGGCTCAGCTCCAGCCGTGCGCTCTGAGGCTTATGGACCCTTGGGACCGCTAAGCTCCGGCTGGAGGGACCTGGGCATCACCAAGGCCAATGTCCTCGCGAGGAGGAGAAGGGACATGTGCAAGGACACACAGGTGATGTGGGTCTGAGGCAGAATTGGAACCCAGTTCTTTCCCTCTCCAAGTCCAGCACTGGGAATGGTAGCTCGGGTCTGTTAAACCCAACAGACACAATATGCACTTGTTCAGACACTCGTGTGCAGGGATTCTGGGTGTGCTCTGTGGGAGGGGCATACGGGCAGAGAAGACGTCGCTCTGCCCCCCAGCTCACCAGCCAGTAGGAGATCAGCCACGGCCACAGAGCACTGATAAAGGCAGAGTCAACCCGAGCCAGGGCACTGGGAGGCTAAGGCTACTTGGAGGAGGGGCTTCTGGAGGCGCTCTAGGAAGTATGGGCAGCATTCCACCAGGGGAAAGGTAAGGTTGGGGGATGGCAGTCTAGGAGAGAGAGAATCTGAGGGACAAAGGCCCGGAGGCAGGAACGGCCACGTGTGGGGAGGATGGAGGCCTTGGAGCGCTCATCAGGAGAGACCAAGAAAAAGAGGGCGCCGATGGAAGTTTGTCTTCGTCACCCAGCAGTTAGCCTAGCTAAGCACCTACTGTGTGCAGGGCCTCTTGTGTGCCTTGCCCTCAAGGCACTTACTATCTAAGGAGGAAACACCCCTGAGGCCCAGGAGAGTGAGGAGAGGCCAGGAGCCGAGGGTCTGGGCACCTGGAGCGACCTGGAGAGGCTTCTCCAGGCAGGCGGTGCCTCAGACTCAAGAAGATGGATATGGGGTAGAGATGGGCATGGGGAGGGGGAAGCAAAGAAAGGAGCAGGCTTAATAAGAGACCAAAAGGGCTGGAGCAGTCTGCTCTCCACATGCGTGTGGACCACATGTGTCCGGAGAAGCCATCTCACCTGGACCCCTGGGGACGAGCAGGAGGATGAGACCACTGTGGCTCCTCAGACAGTCTGGGGTCTGATGTGCAGGGCCTTGAAGGACAGGGTCAGGAGCCAGCCGAGGTTTGGGAGTGGAGGAAGGCCCTGGTCATATAAAGAGGATTCCTCTGGCAACTGACTGGAGGATTTATCTGAGAGATGGGAAAGTTGGGGAGCCGTTGCAATCATCTAGGTGAGAGGGGAGGGGGCCTCCAGGCCCTTGGGTCATGAGCACCGTCACTGCTTGTGAGAAAGGTCTGGCAAATGAATGGGGTTGGTTGGGTGGGGAAGGAAGAGACCAAGAGGTCCTTGCCTGAAGCTTACCCCCATCTACCTGGAATGGCAGAGTACCTTCAAGTAGGGAAGGGAAGGGAAGGGGTGGGCCTCTGCCATTGGATCTGGCCTCCACTGGGCTGCAGAGGATGTGACTGACCCCTCAGGCCTTGCCTGAGTATTCTCACTGGATTGTCCCCATGAAGGGCAGGACACCTGAGCATCCTCTCCCCTTCTGTTGGATTTAGTGAATGTTTCCAGCCATTTCTGGACCTCTCCCCATTGCTTGTCTCTCGCCAGTATGCGCCTCAACACTGAGGAGAGTTCTCCATCCTGGCAGCGTGCACCCATGACTTCTCACGCCCCATTAGCCAGGGCAGCCCAGTGCCCCAGTAGACATTCTCAGCCACCTTTGGCAAGAGTCCATCCAGATTCCCTAGTGTCCCTTCTCTGGCCTTTGATACAGCCTCATTTGAGAGATGGGGCAGATAACAAAGCAGCAGCCAGGAGAGCAGTACTACTGCTCTGTCCCTAAGCGGCCATGTTCACTATCCCTGGGGGAGCCTCAGTTTCCTCATCTGTCAAATCACAAGATTCACCCCAGCAGGTTGGGGTGGGGCATCTCTCCCAGTGCTTGAACTTTCTGTTCTAAGGCTTAGGTTTTGTTCTACTTCTTAGGATTTGTGACCACCCAAGCTGTGCTTTTATTGACAGCTTCTTAGGCAAGGTGGGAGAGTATTGAGTTTTAGGGAGAAAGTCCTTTTTTTTTTTTTTTTGGCAGAAGAGGCCTTGCCGAGGACCCAGGCTGAAATGAGAATCAATTCCATGGCCTTGCTTCCCCAGAGTGTTCATGGGGGCTTAGGAGCAATCAGTCAGTCAATAAGCATTTATTAAGTGCCTTCTATGTGCCAGTTACTGCACTAAGCACCAGGGATATGAAGAGAGACAAAAGACAGTCCCTGCCTTCAAGGAACTCACAATCTAATGGGGGAGAGAAATACACACATGTATATGTGTATATATATATATATATACATATATATGCAAATAAATATGTATAAATAAGTGATATATAGGATAAACTGGAAAATAAAGAACAGAGGTAAAGCACCAGAAGTAAGAAGGATTTTGACCAGGAAATCTGACCAGAGAAGCTGCAAGAGGTGAAATCCATAAAAGATTCTGCAGAGGTGAAATCAACCAGAGATGCTGCAGAGGTGAAATCAACCAGAGTTGCTGCAGAGGTGAAATCGACAAGAGATGTTGCAGAGGTGAAACTGACAAGAGATGTTGACATGGACTGGAGATGGTTCAATCAATAGACCCTGACACTATATTGGATGGGTGTGTGTGCATGGGTGTGTGTGTGTGTGAGTGTGTGTGTGTGTGTGTGTGTGTGTGTGCGCAAAATATGAGGAGTCCAGGATGACCCCTAGGTTGGGAGCCTATGGGACAGGGAAGATGGTGGTACTCTTGATGATAATAGGGAGGTTTGGTGGGAAATGATTTTGGGAAAAAGATAATGAGTTCAGAGCAGCTTCCTGTTCTGTCCAAACTCCTAGTGGCCCAAACAGCCCCAGTTCCTTGGTTCCGGATGAGTGAGTAGTGACTTTCTGGGTGCCCTTGACTCCAAGGTTTTATCCAGAATGGGCATCAATGGCCAGAGTGCTGGCTGCTTGACAGGAGGGGTCTCATCCTAGAGGACCCCTCCCCAGCACTCTCAACTACTTAGTTGCCATCATTGTCTGCCCGAGGGTTTGGCTCCCTGCTTATGACATACAGAAATTAGTGACCACCTTGGTAATTGGCCCATTGCCCAGCTAGGCCTGCCACCTCATCCATCGGCTGAAGCTCCCTCTCCCGCATGCAGGCTTCAGCAGGGCCCATGCCTGTGGCCTTTTGGATGTCTCATGAAGGGCTGCTCATGAGTGTGTGAGGATTCTCCTGAGTTCCTAGGGTCTGTGCCAGAGACAGATTGGTGTTTGGAGTGGGCTGAGCTGGGCTCTGCCCGAACAGTGACCCTCTAGGTGAAGGAGAAGTCCTGCGGAATCTCTGCCAGTGCACCTATTCTCCTTGCTTTTATGAGCTGGGCAATTTTATTTGTTTGTGAGTGTTTGAGTGGCCCTCCCACCAGGGACTCCAGTGTGCCGAGGGGAGTGCTGACCCTTTAATGGGAAACAGCAGGGAAGGAGATGAGCTAAGAGGCAGGCTCCGGCTCTGCCCATTCGTCTTTGGTTATTGGACACTTTTAGAGGGAACATCTGTCTGTCCGCTCACTCCCCTCAGTGCAGGCACCGTTGGAGGGCTGGCTCAGCCTGCTCCCCGACAGAACCATCAATCAGAGATTGCGGAATGAACCAAGGACAGATGTCAGTGTGGCTACAGGGGCGTCAATGACAGCCGGCTGCCCTGTAATTAATGGGGCTCAACCTGCCCCAAGGGATGCCAGTGGCTCTTTCAGGTTAATAGCCCCCCAAAGCAGAAAGGGGCTTAGAAATCGAGAAGCCCCATCCCTTGAAATACTGCAAGATTATCCCTGAGTGTTGATGCCTTGACTGTTGGTCTTTGATTGCTGAGCAGATCTCCAGCCTTGCCCAGGCCATGGGAGGTGAGAATTGAGAGCTAGACCCCCCATGACAGGTCATTGAAAACCAGGGATCACAGCCCAGAGAAGGTCCCAAAGGGGCCAATGCCTAGGTGAGAAGGTCCCAAAGGGGCCAATGCCTAGGTTTCCTCCCTCATCCACTCTTCCTTTCTCTTTGGTTTTAAACTCTAGCCTCTCATAGAGGGAACAATCGTGTTTGAAGGAGGGCACGCCTGTCCCTGAACTCAGAAGGTCCTTGGGGAGGGATGTGTAGACAGATATCGGCTTACTTTGGGAACTCATGGATAAGGACCATACAGGGGAAATGTTGGGTTAAGGTCTGGGTTGGAACAGAATGGTTGAAGGCCCTTTGGCCTCAGTGGAGATAACAATAAGGCCTAAGGGTGAAGGATGCTTTACAAAATGCTTTATCTTGGGGGGGGGGTGAGACACTATACTGACATTATTAAGTTGGGCACCCTGGGTTCTAGTCTGGGCTCTGGCTCTGGGCAAGGGTCTTCCTCTTACCTAGGGGCTTCAATTTTTTTTTATCTGGGAAAAGGAAGGTCTCTCTGGTCATCTCCAGTTCTGACTTAGAAGTTGGCACCAAGCTCCCATGAAGAGAGCGGCTTCTGGAGTTGGGAGGCTGACATGGGAGAAGGGGGTTTAGAGGGATACCCTCTAGCATTGCTGCTGACCTTGACACCATGGGGAGCCACGCCTGGCGGGGGCCACAGGCAGCAATCTTTCTAAAGCCAAGGTCAGAGCCAGTTACTCTCTTGCTCAAAATGTGCTGGTGCTCCCTAACGCCTCTCCTGGAGAGAGCTCTCGGTAGTTTATGAGAGACTGGTCACTCAGCTTAGGAAGATATAATAAATGATTTATTTATTTGTGTTTTCCAAGTCCAGCAAAATAACTCAGATTATAATTTTCATTCTCTCTTCCCCTCTTACAAAGCCATAGTTCCACAAAGTTCAGACACCCTGATTATCAGCACCTGTAACCATTCCAATCCCATATCCTTTAATTTTATGCCCTTGGATGAAGAGAGTTCTTTGTAAGGGGAAGGCTCACAGAATCCAAGCTCTCCCAGGGTGAGTGGCGCCATCTTTGAATGCACAACGAGAACACGATTTGCTTCTTCATCTGCTCAGCAATCAGCTGCCCAGTGAACTGGCCATTGGCAAGGGGCTGATCAGTAACTCTCTCCAGGTCTTCCTTGTTTTTGGAGCCCTCTCATGTACATCCTTGAAGATTTTCCCCAAGGACATCACCCTTTAGTTTGGGCTCTTTGGTGAAATAGTGCTAGTGAAAACGGTAGGGCACATTGATCATCAGCTGCCCTGGGTGGACTTGAACATAGGTGTTCAGCCTGCTGGCCGTCGCCCCCCGAAGGTTGTGCAGAAGCTCTGCCACGTACTTGAGGAGGGCGTGGCAGCCTTGGACAGAAAGGCTGATGAGCCTCACAGCCTTGTCAGTGGCCCACTGGAAAGCCTGAGAGAGCCCGTCAGAGGTACTTTGCAGCTGGACCAGGAACTGCTCGCGATGCTTGGCCGCCTTCCTCTTGGCTGCTGAGGCCCACTGGCTAATGCTTTCCTGGGCCACCATGGAGGCCTCATGGAGCCTTTCTTTTCCTTTTCTGTCAGCATCACGGAGGAGGTCGAGGTACTTCTGGACATCTGTGTTGGCAAGCCTTTCCACTTCATCTGTCAGTTTGGCAGCCCAGGTGAGAAAGCTCTCAAAGGTGTTAGAATGGAAATCCTTCAGGGCATCAATGATTTTCCTGGCCAAATTGATTAACTTGTCTTCAATTTCATAGTATTTCACTGTCCATCCAATGATGTTTGGATCAAAATATTCTTCCCGAAGAGTTTTGATACAGTTATGGAACTGGCTGAGTTTTCTAGAAATTTCCTGAAACTGGGTCAGAACAAATGAATTCAGATCCCTGAGATTTTCTCTCAGGTACCTAAGTACCCGTAGGATGAGATCAGAAAGGAGGCCAGCCCCGTCCAGGAATTCATTTTTGAGAGAGGCGAATGTCTTCTCCTTTAAAACTGTAATACTTTCTTCTATCTGTTGGAAAACGCGGTCAGCGAATGACTGCAGAGAAATCAGAATGTCTGAAAATTTGGCCGCCTGAAGCCCATTGAGTCCGTGTTGGACATTGTCGGAAAAACCCTCCAGACGCTCTCCAAGCTCCACAAGCCCCTTTTGGAGGTCCAGGAAGGCTGCCTTCTCATCCAGGTCCTTGACGTAGGAAATCAGCGCCTCTACAGCTTGATGGACTGTGGAGTAAGCCCGGGACAAGGCCTTCCCGGCCTCGCGCAGGACTGCGGAGCAGAGCTCGTCTCCCGAGTACCCACCGGCCTGCCCCGGCAGCTGGAATCGGTTGGCCTGCAGCAGCTCAATGCCAGAGTCCATCAGCAGCAGCGTTTTCTTGTGATATTCTTGCGTGAGTCCCAGGGCCCCGTCGAAGGCCTTGTTCTTGAGATCCCAGAAGTCGGCCTGTTCTGCCTGGTAGAGCCGCTGGGTGCCATCCTCCCACTGCTGGAACGTGCTGGCGGCCTTGCCGGCGGCCTGGCGCAGCCCCGACTCCGCCTCGTCTATCTGGTTCAGGGCTCCGTGATAAGCTTCGTCAGCTGTCTTCTGGAGGAGTTTCCGCAGCTTGCTGGAGGCGCTGCCGATGTCCAGGCCGGTCTGCTCCCGATGACACTTGTCCACGTAGAGGTAGAGGGTTTCTCCTGCCCGGTGCAAGGCGGCTCTCAGGGTCTGCACCAGCTCAGAGGCTGTCTCCTCGTTCCAGCTCATACTGAGCTGAAGAGCCTCAGGGCTCTGCTGTGACAGCACCATCTCCACTAGGGCCAGCTTCCTTTCAGGAGAGACCTGAGCAAAGCAAACAGGGCAAGAGGAGGGGCTCCTATTAACCAGACTGCCAATCACATTTCTGGCATTTCATTGTGGCTTCTGTTGGCATTTGCATGAGTCTCGATTTCTTTTTCAAACAGTTCTGTCTACCTCATTCCTCTTCATTATGGCCACCATTTATACACTTCATCTAGAAATCACAAGTTGCTGGTGCAGAGGGACCCTCATCACCTCCTTCCTGGCCCTCTCCTCTTCTCTGACTCTACCACCCCCTGGTGCAGACCCTCCTCTTCTCCTGCCTGGCCCCTCCTCAACTCTGACTCCACCCCCACCCTGGTGCAGACTCTCATTGCCTCACACCTGGACCATGGCAGTAGCTGCTGGTGGGTCTGCCTGCCTTGGGCAGACCTCTCCCCCTCCAGTCTATCCTTCATTCAGCCACCAAAGGGAATTTCCTAAGGTACAGGCCTGACCATGTCACCCCTACTCTTCACTGAGTCCCAGTGGCTCCTTCTGGCCTCCCGGAACAGACAAAAGTCTCTTCTTGGCTTTGAACCCCCTTCACCACCTACCCCTTCCCCTCTTTCCCGGCTTCTTCCCTTTGGCTTCCCAATATCTCTACAATTCTGGGCTGCCTCCCATGTGAGGGCCCACCTCTCTTCCCTGGCCCTCTCCTTCCTCTCCTCCACTTCCCAGAATTCCCGACTCCTTCTGGAGTCAGCACAAACAGCCCTGTGGCCAGCAGCCCTTCCTGGCCTCCACAGTCGCCAGTGTCCTCCCTCTCAAAACGATTTTTTATTTATACTGTGTGTACTTATCTAGGGACCTAAGTAGAAAATAAGCCCTGTTTCCTTTTCTGTCTTTCTATCTCTGGCACCTGCCCAAGGCCTGGAACATAACAGGTACATAATGAATGCATGCTGATGGATTGTGGGATGGATTCGAAGCCTGGACTACTCTGAGAACTTGGCTGTTAATTTCCTCCCCAAACTCTGCTCTGCAAAGAAGAAGGACATAGATGTAGTTGAGGCGGCAGATGCTTGAGTTCACTCATCTGGCCCAGCACGTCTTGGGATGAATGAGATAGCATGCCTCTGCCAGGACCCCACGGTAAGTCAGTCACCAACGTGGGATGGAAGCTCAGGCCCCTGACTCTCCATCCCGCCTCATTCCCCATAACAGGCCTGGCATACCTTTCATCTGCTGGGAGAGATGGCATCGGGGACCAGCTGAAGGCACCGGAGGAGGATATGACAGAGAGGAGAGACAAGCACACCTGCCCTGGGTCACTGGAGCTGAGACCCAGCCCAGGGAGGGGCCCTTCCCCCCCTCTTCCATTTAGGGCTTTTCTAAATAGAGGGAGGGACAAAGGACAGCTGGAAAAGGAGGGGGAAGGGAGGGCAGGAGGGAGTGGACAGAGTGGGGAAAGGGGAGCGACTCAGGAAGGAGAAGGGCCCTGTCCTGCCAAGGTTCTGATAAGCTTCAGAAAGCAACTGGTGATCAAGGGTCCAAGGACCTCTTTTCAGCCAATTCTTCCTGGCCCTATTTGGCAAGGGTGAGGGTGTCATGGCAAGAGTCAGGGGCGAGACTTAGAGGCCCTGGGTTCCAATGCTGAAGTGTTCCTTTACTAGCTATGAAACCTTAGCTCCCTTCCTGGCAGGCCTCGGTTTTCTCTTAAGTAAAACTGGGAAGGAAGGAGCTGGACTGATGACCTCTGGCACCACCTCCTCCTTTCCAGTCAGGTCAGAAATTGTCAATTCCCTGTTTGCCTCTGTTAGGAATGGGGCTTTGGAGACTGGAGCCCTCTGGGGAGGTCCTGCCCGTAACAGGCCTAGCTGGGGTAGCTTTCCAAGGAGGCATAAAGCCAAGCCGTCCTTGGCTTCTTCAGTAAAATAATGACTCCTGATGACAAAACAAATAAACCCGCCTCAGTTTCCAGAAAGCAGTGCTTTTGGGCTCCCAGACCCAAAAGCTCCTGGCCCTGTGGAACATTCCAGGGGCACACCGCCCACTCCTCGGCTCACTCTGCCTCTGCTATGCCAAGGGCCCTCACCGTGGGATGGTGGTATATCTTTCCTTGAAGAACCTGGGGGCTTCCCTGGAAATCCAGGCCCAGGGTGCCGATGGGTGGAGAGGAGATGGTCAGGGAGAAGTTGTTTCCATCTTGCTGGTAGTTCATGAGGACATTGGTGAATGTGGGGCTGGTGACTTTGAAGGTCTTGGTTTCCTCCAAGATTCTGAAAAGTAATGGCCTGTCCTCAGCCATTTAGGGTGTTGAGAGCCGACCCACTCCCCTCTGTTCTGCCAGGGCTCAGCTCAGCAGCTCCCCCGCCCCAGGACATAGACGCAGCTGAGGCGGCAGACGCTCGAGTTCATCTGGCCCAGCACCTCCTGGGATAAATGAGGAGACATGACTCTGCAGGACCCCAGTGTATGGGGGCCATGCCCCGAGCCCCAACCCGGAAGTGCCTGGTACCTCCTTTGGATTGACGTGCTCTGCGTTTACTGAACCGAATCCCGGCTCCCTCTTCTCCACAAGAGGCCATACTTACTTGAGACCTTGAACCTTAAGTAGGTCTTCATATTCCGCGCGCAGTTCCCTGTGGGAGAACCTGCCCGACATCTTCCCCACCAAGACGTTGTCTTCAAAGGCGTATGTGGCCCCATCTGTGGGAGAGAGATTGTGTGGGTTGCCAAGTTAGCAAGGGAGACTCCTGAATGTGCGCAGACCCAACAGGTGTAAGAATTCAGCCGGGGGCACCCCATGGCGCAGACTGCTGGGCCGGGAGTCACAAAGACCTGTGTTCAAACCCAGCCTCACATACTTGCTGGCTCTGACCCCCTTCACTTTTGTCTGCCAGCTTCCTCAGCTGTAAAATAAGAATCATTACCTCCTTCCCAAAGTGCTTGTGAGGTCCAAATGAGAAAAGATACGTAAAGTGCTTTGCAGATTTTAAAGCACTATGTACATGGTAGCTATTGATATCATTATTATTATCATTCTTCTGAATTTCCAACTTTTGACTTCACCACAATTTGGGAAAAATAAAAGATTGTTTATTTAAAAAAAAAAAAAGCTGCCACTTGAATATTTCTAGGCCTGGCCTGGGAAATGGTTTGTATGGATTCAATTCTTTCTGGGGAAAACCCTTGTAGGGCTGCCCACTGCCACACACACTCTGCCTCTGAAGAGGCACCACACCCCCTGAATGAGAGCTGTGTCTGAAGTGTCTGCACACGAGGAGAAGGCAGCCTCTCTTCACCAGTTCCTGCCATCGGGGGCGCATGAACAGCTGCTCTTTGTTTAATAAGCCAAGTGGTCCTTATCAAGGTCAATAAACCTAGGATCGTGTATGTGTATATATATATCTACATATACATATAATCATTCCATTGCAATTAGGCATGGGTGGAGGGTATGGGACAGACACTGTGCAAATCTCCATTGCACATAAACATCTAAGAGACGTTTATTATTACAAAAACCAACCTGTCCCAAAGGTTTCTTTTGCCTATGTGGTTTCTCAACAGGTTTGTGTCACGGACTTTCTTTAATTCTGAGGTGCTGCCACCTGTGTGCACACTCCCTTCCTGGCTTACCCTGTGGGGACCCCTAGCCCAGAGGAGAGAGAGTAAACCTTGTCCTTACAGTCGAGATCATACTGTAGCAGCTGCATCGTGCTGCTGCACGTGGCCTCGAGCGTCGTCTCCAAACGGTCTTCTTTCCTCTTCAGGTTGGCGCTCCAGGAGGTGTTGTACACTGGTGACGCTGCTTGGAAGTTTCCAGTCAGTGCTCCGAAGGAAGGCAGGAAGATTCCGGTGGGCAGCCAGAAGGTCAGAGTCGGGACACTGATGCTCTGCTCAGACATGGTGATGCTGGGCAAGTCAAAGTCTGCAATTTTGTTAGCTAACTCATTTAGATCCAGGATGGCCCCAGCAAGGGGAAGCTTTTTGGGAAGAGTGAATGAAGACAGTGTTACCTGGAACTCAGGCACAGTCACCCCAAAGAAGGGAAGTGTAGACCCTTCTGATGTAGAGTACTCTGTGGACACTTCCACTCTGGGGAATTTTACTTGGGGCAGTGATGGTAAACTGAGGGCAAATGGTGCCATGATGGTCTTCTTGGCTAATCTTATATAGCTGCTCTCAGGGCTGGATGCTGGTGTGACCAAAGACTTCAGTTCTGGTCCAGGGATGATGAATTCATCGGCCGTTTCTTTCACAGGGATAGAGAACTGGTAGCCAGTGGGGTTTTTGGTATAAAAAAGGGCACTGGAAATGTGGAGGTACTGTTTCCTGTCAGCACTGGTGGTCACATCCAGCTTCAAGATATCCCACAGGCTAGTGTCATAAACTGGCAGGAGAGCGTCTTTCAGGAAGGACATGTAGCCTTCTAAGGAGCTGGCCACGTCCAGACGGATTTCGGATGGGTCATTAGACAGCTGGATGTTGTGACTGAAGGATGCTGTCTGAATGTGGCCCTCGCCTTTCCAGCCGGCCCGCTGGTCCTTGAGGCTGGCAGTCAGGGTCACCACCTGGCCAAGGGAGGCCTTCTTGAAGAGATTACTAGGCTGGCTGACTTGCACCTGAATCACACTGGATGCTGTCCACGGGGCCAGCTCTAATGTCACTTTGCTGTTTTGCTCCCCACTTGTTGAAAACCCTCTCCTCAGCTGTAAATGGTTTTTCCCATTGTGTTCCCAGACAGTGTAGATGTGCCCAACAGAAGCTTCCCCGGCAAAGTTTTCCTTTGCCTCCACGTTCCAGATGCCATCTACTTTGGAGGTCCCTTCGAGCTTCATTGAAGAACGCATGCTCTTGGTGTCCAAGTAGGAGTTGGCCTCACTGGAGATGGCCCCAGAATACTTTTGGGAAAGGACTGAGCCACTCATGCTGCCTTTGGTGGCTGTCTCAATGGACAAATAAGGGATGAAGCTTTCCACAGTGAGCTGGTGGTCTATAGCCCCTTTGGCGCTGCTGTGCAACTGGGCAGAGGTAAAGTTGTACTTGAGCTTGATGATGGAAGAAATGATGGGCTTGGACTTCATGTTCCCGGAGAGCTCCTGCTGGAAATTTGCTCTCAGGACTGGGCACTGGACTTTGGCCGTGGTGGTCACAGAGGCTTCCATGTTCTTCTTGGTCAGGCTGATGGTACTGTCATGATTCCCCTCCACAAATTTGTTATTCAGGGAGAGAGCCGTGGCTAGCTTCAGGCCCCTTTTCCTGGTCAAACTAGTTGTCCCATCTAACTTATACTGTAAAGCGTCAATGACGGAGAAGGAAGATGACCTGAAATGAGCCACGATATCTGACTTATTGTACAGGCCCATATTTGTGCTCAGTGTGATAGCGCTTGACTTGAACGAAAAATCATAGGTGAGGTTGCCCATGGCTGGTATCAGGATGTGGTCGGACGGCCGAGGAATCTTGAAGTCTGGGAGGCTGAGCTTTTGGAGGCTCGCAGGCACATGGAGAACTGGGAACTCGAGGGATGGCAGGACAAGGGTGTAAGATGGCAAGGAGAAGCCAATGCCAGGGATGGTGAAAGCAGGGGTGCTTGTCTCCTTGGGCACCATGTAGCCAAATGCTGGCAACTCTGCCGTGAACGGACAGACCTCGATGTTGAGCACAGGGATGTAGTAGCCTGGAATCCTCAAAGTTCTAGGGAGCTTGTCGAGGGAGGCTTCCACTTTGTGCTTTTCAAACTTGACCTTCGTTTCATTGTATGACTTTGTTAGGAAATCCAGAGTCTTGTCTCTGCCTTTCTCAAAGTGCTGATGGAGAACGTTGATGTTTGGGCTGAGGGCATCATAGACCGCTCCGAGGGGGAACAGGATGGAATGGCTGTCTCTGTTCTTTTTGTACTGAGCGTTGACACTCAAGTCAAAGGACTGCTTGGTGGTCTTTAGGAAATCCTTCAAGCCTGTCCTTTCCCACAAGGAAAAGTCTCTCAACGGGGGAGTCGTGACCTTGGTGTAAGGCAGATTCATTTCAGGAATTGTGAGAGGAACATTTAAGAAATCCAGGTTGGCTTCCCCATTAATGCTCACGTGAGCTTCCAGGCTGTTCACATCGTTCCCTGCAGAGAAATTCTGGCTGTATCTGTACTGATTGAACCTGGCACCTGATTGCCAGCTGACTTGTTGCATGTCGCAGCTCAGGACCAGGGCATAGTTGTTGAGGAAATCAATCTTTCCAGTCAGCTTCAGGGGAAAGCTCACCTTCACGTTTCCTTCATTGTTCACTTCTGCACCAACCTCAAATGGCTGCACCACAAGGGACAGGGAATTTCTCAAGGTTCCAGTAACTCTCCCGTTTAAGTTAGCGTCGTGGGTCCCCATGAGCTCTGCCTTCATCTCTCCCAGCATCGCTGAGCCTCGAACCTTCAACACACTCTGGCCCACGTGCTGGGACTGAACTTCAGACTGGATTTCAAATTTGGCAAAATTGAGGAAGCCAGATTCAGAGGCCAGTTTTTGGTTCACTTTTACGTGTTTGCTGTTGATGGTATTGGATATGTCCAGTGAAGCTACTGGTCCTTCCACAGTGAATCTGAGTAGGGACTCATGTGTCCCCTCATCTGAGAAGTGGGGGAAGGCCCATTTCCATGACCCTGTCCCAGTGGAAGTAACTGCCACATGCTCCAGTACCAGCAGCATTCTCAGCTCATGGCGAAGGTCCATCTGGCTTGAAAAGTCTGCTTGAGGAAGGTTCAGTTTGTGAGAGTATTTTGTGTTGCTGTCCAAGGTCACCTGCTTCTCTAGCTTGAGAGACAGGCTGTTGCCCAACTCCATTGTATTCTTGTCCGTGTGGATGTTGGCCAGAGTGTTCACTTTGCCAAGGATGGAGGTTCCCAAAAACACCATCTCGCTGTCATGCTCTGCCTTTAGGTACTTGCTGGATAACTCTAGAGATTCCTTCAAAACCAACCTTTCCATTTCAGGGGCTGAGAAGTGTGCATCAGCTTGAAAAGTGAAATCCAGGAGGTCCACTGGGGATTGTCCTTGAGCAGCCACAGAAGCCAAAATCTCTGGGCTCCTTTCTGAGGTAGTTGTGTTTTCAATGAACCCACTGGCATCCAGGGTGAAAAGGGAAGATGTGATTTTTAAAGCAGCGGATACTTTGCCAAAGGTTGGGATGACAACTGTGTGGGGGATGCGGGGAAGCTGAAATTCTGGGATCTGAATATCAGGAACCTGAAATTCATTTAGGCTGAGCTTTGGAATGACAATTTCTGGGATGGTCACCTCTGGGAGATGGAAGTCTGGTAGGGTGAGTGCGGCGAGAAGTGTGTCTTTCACCTTCAAATCCTGCAAAGAGATTTCTGGCAGGGGCCACCGGAATTCACTCGACATGATCTGGTCAATGGTCCTAATGATCTTGAGTTTGATTTCTATGAGGTCAATTGTAAAGGATGGAACCACGAAGGTGTTGAGGATGGAAAATTCTGGGGTGGTAAACTGGGATGCAACCCTTATTTCTTTCAATTTCTTTATGTTGATCTGAGTAGAAGGAATCCTTAAGTCTGTCAAGGGAACCATGAAATCAGGAGTCCGGAAGGTGGCTTCTTGTAGAGCTCGGAGACTGACCTCAAAGGCAGGCAGGGTGCCAAGGGCTGTTTTGATCTCAGGGACAGTAAAGCCATGCTCTACGAGCCTTTTCACGCTCTCGGCCCAGTCTTTGACATGGTACTGCTCAGCAAAGTCAGTTAGCTCTTTGGCGATCAACATCCACCAGTCCCAGATGTAGGTGACGAGGGTGTTGTAAACCTGGCTGATGGTTTGTAGACCATGTTGGATTTCCCTCTGAATGTCCAGTTTGTATAATCGGTCTCGCGTGTCTTCAAGGATTTCTTGAAATCTCCCTTTAACGTCAATTACAGAAGCAGAGCTCATGACATCCCAGAACCAGTCGGCGATCACAGTAAGCTGGGTGTCTTTGATCTTGTCCAGGTAGTCGGCGAGCATGGCTCTGACCTCTGCGGCATACAATTTGGCGGCCTTGATTTTCTGTGGAAGCTCCAGAGCCTGGATTTCTTCGTTGATATTCTGGATCAGCTCACGGATTGTCTTGTTGGCTTCATCCACAAACTGGTTGTAATCAAAAGACCGCAGCGTCTTTACCAAGAGATCAAGGAATTTGTTCACTTCATCAATAAGTTGCTCAAATTTAGCTGTCTGGGCTTTCTTGACGGCCTTATCAACAAGAGTACGCAGTTTCTCAAAGTAGGCTTTGATTTCCATTTTTTTCAAGGAGTTGGTCAGTTTCTGAGTGGTTTCTTTCAGTTTGTATTGGTTGGCCAGTTGGACTAATTTGTCCAGTAGGGCCTGGACCCGTTTGTGTACTTCATACTTATGAGTGAGCTCATGGATTTTCACTCGAAAAGCATTGATCTTCTCAATCACCTCATAATCTTCTAAAAGATTCATGACAATCTCTTTGATACGCTCAACGATATTGTTTAATTCTTGGATTGGCAATGATGTTCTCAAGAATTCTATATACACTCTGACATCAATGTCCTCAACTCGTCCTTTCAGCCAATCAGCCCAGTACTGGAAATCAATATTCTGAATCTGCTGATTCAGCTGCTGCAGCTTCTCAAGGATCTGAGCTCGAAGCCAGACCATGAGGCGGATTTTATTTACATTGATTTTTTCAAGAAATTCATATACCTCTTGGATTGATCTCATTACATGATAATGGATTTTATAATTTTCCTCAAAAACCTTTAGTTTATTGATTAGTTCTATAATAGATTCTTTTAATTTATGTAGGTCATAATTATCTTTAATATACTGATCAAATTGTATCAAGTAAGTCTGTAACTGAGATACGATTTCATTGAGTCTGATTTTGGCATTAGCCAGTGAAATTTGCAGATCATCAACTGTTATCTTATGATTTTCCATAAAAGTGATTAGTTTCTCTTTTGCATTTATAACTTGTCCTTCAAAATTAAAGTGAACGAGAAGGTTGTTAACCAGGTGTGGGAGCTTATCTAAGGCCACTCGGTACTGCTTCACATAGTGGTCAATGTTGATGCTTTTCAGGTACCGCTGGAGGTCCTGGAGGGTGGCCAGAACGGCCCCTCGGACCTTCTCAAAATAAGCCGGCAGGCTCTCCAAGAATGGAAGGTTGATCACGTGAACATTCAAGTTCTTGTCATACTTGATGCTCCCAATCAGACTGAATTCCTGAGGCTTGTCAGTAGCGGTCCTCAAGTCAAATACGTCGATGACGTTAATGGGTTCATTGAACAAAGATGGCAGCTCGATGGGTGAGTCGAGCACAGTGAGGTCGGCTGCAGCCCCAGCCCTGAGCTCCATGCCTACTCTGTCCTTGGTGTTGTAGGCCTGGAGGTCATGGTTGTACTCATTTTTGTTGGCCAGGGCCTTGAGCTTCCAGGTACTGGACTGCTCAGCCGGAGTGAGCAGGGCGTTGACTTTGTGATCCAGTGTGGTCTCGATGCTCCTCTGGGACCGGAGCTGGTGTCCTGAAGATGCTTTGCAGTCATGGGAGAACGTGAGTGCCAGAGGCTCCGCTTTCAGCAGGAATTTGCTGTAGAGCTGACCCGTGTGCTTCCCGCCCAGGACCAGGTGTCCATTGCCGGTGGTGTGAGCGTCCACGGCCAGCACGAACGGCTCCATCATGGCGCGGAAGATGTTGCTGAAACGCAGGGACTCTGAGTTGTAGGCGGTGTTGATGTCGATGGAAGAAGCCAGCCCGGCGAGGTTGGCGCTGACGCGGTGGGTCAGCTCTGCGCCCCGCACCTTGCCCACAGCGTCCATTTTGTAACTCGCAGACAAGTTGGCGTATGTCAGGCTGTAGATGTGCTTGATTTCCTCTTTCCCATAGGTGCCTTTCACGTTGCCCCCCAGACTTAGCTTTAGAGGCTCCAGCCTCAACTTCCCCGTGTTGGCGAGATCCAGGGCGCCATACCTGAGGTTGTTGTTCAAGGTAGCTGAGAGGAAGTAAGGCTGAAGTTGGAGACTGAAGCTCTGTTGATACAGCTTGTTTTGGCTTAGTATGTTCTCCATTTCTGAGGTGAAATCCAAGGACCACCCAGCAATCACCAGGTTATTCACATGCTCCAGCTTGGTCTCTTTATAGGACCCCACCATGTCATTTGACAATGTCAGCCCCTCTTTGTTAATTCTGAAGTTGAAGATGTCTTTGCTGTCCGTGCCGAGAATCGTGGCCTGGTACACGCTTCCCAGGGCTACCTCTGTGAGAGCCGCCTTCCCGTCCAGAGTGTATTTGGCACTGTGTTCCTGGTAGCGTGCATGGGTGGTCACCTTCAAGGACGCTCCCAGAGGTCCCAGGGCAGCATTCAGCTCATTTTCAACCATCAGCGGAAGGATCTTGAGGTTGGTGGTGGCGCTGGTTGACACGCCATCTTGCCCAATCCTTACAGTCGCCTTGTGAGCTCCGCTGTTACTTTGATCTGTGCCCAGGAGGTCAGCATTTAATTCAAGGCCGCGGGAATTGAGGGACCCTGAGAGCAGGGTGAAGACCTTCAGGGCCTGGAAATCAACCTGGTACTCAGATCTGAGCAGAGCACTCTGCCGCGCCAAGGTCAGGTCCAGCTTGTGGGCAGCCACAAGGTCAGAGTACTTTCCGGTAGTATCTGATTTCAGAGTCAGTTGGCTGTTTTCATATGTCAAGGAAGCAGTGTTTTTTATACCGCCATCTTGCAGGTTGGAGACAGAGGTGACAGAGAGACTTCCATCCCCGTACCTGCCTATCACCTGGTTGGTGGCCTGGAAGAAGGAGGAGTCCAGCCTCAGATTGGACTCTCCACTGATCTGGCCTGTGCTGACATCTCTCTGGTAGGACAAGGCATATGTGCTCGTAGTGTGGAAGGAAGAAGCCCTGAGCTGACCATCTGCTTTGATTTCTTTGACATACAAGTGAAGCTTCCTCTTTGAATCGAAGTGGACTGAAAAGGACACCTGTGGCCCCAAGCCGCTGGAAGCATCAAGTGTTAGGAAACCTTTGGAAGCCGGATTATTCCCAAATTTTTCTACATGGCTGAGCTTGAGATTTGAATCCAGAAATTTGTGGTGCAGAGATCCATCACAGGATAAAGTAAACGTGTTCCCATGGTCATAAGTTGTTTCCCCGGATCCTAAGAGAAAAGAGAAATGCTATTGGTTAAATGAAGTAAGTACAATCTGATACAGGGCAGTTAGGTAGCGGAGTGGATAGAGCACTGGACCTGGAGTCAGGAAGACCTGAATTCAAATCCAGACTCAGACAGTTACTAGCCGGGTATCACTGGGCCAGTCACTTCACCCTGTTTGCCTCAGTTTCCTCATCTATAAAATGAACTGGAGAAGAAAATGGCAAACCATTCTAGTATCAAATCTGGCCTCAGACACTTACTAGCTGTGTGACTTTGGCCAAGTCACTTAATCTTGTTTGCCTCAGTTCCTCAGTCTGTAAAATGAGCTAGAGAAGGAAATGGCAAACCCCTCTAGTACTTTTGTGAAGAAAACCCCAAATGGAGTCACGGAGAGTCAGACATGACTGAAATGACTGAAAAACAGCAATGAACAATCTGACCAAACCTTTGTTAAAACTTTCCAGTAAGATAGTAATGCCCGATTTATCCAGAGATCAGTCTGCTAGCAGCCTCAATCACACAGGGCACAACATTCAGCAAGGCCACTGGACTTTAATACCCCACAGCTGCCATAAAGCCCACGCACTGCATTCCATGGGGAGGGAGGCAGGAGCCCTCATGCCAAAGCCCATCAGGTGATCCCTGCGTAGACCATGACAGCTGCTGATGAAATTAAACAAGGTCAGCTGCTTTCCCCAATGACCTTTAATTCTTCCCAGATTATAATGGACAGGAAGAAGTGGGGAAAAGAGTAAAGCTGCAGAGACTCTGCTAACATCCGTGAAAATGACAGGCGGGAGAGACAAAGGAAGGACCTGCTAAGCCTTCCTCCTTCACTGCTCTGGAGAGCGTGTGTCACACAAGGGCAGCACCCACAGTGACATGTGTTCACAAGATGGCTCCATGCCACCAAAGGAAGATAAAATGATGGCTGCGTGGTGCTGATGGAGGAGAGGGAAGCGTGTGGGAGGCTCCAGATTCACAAGCAGGGGAAGTCCTCTCCAGGGGCACAGAAGGAGGCCCGCTCCCATCCTACTCCCAGTCCAGCCTTCCCCTCTGGCCAGTGCACTCCCTTCCTAACGAGCTTGTGGAATGACCACTAGATGCTTATTCTGCACGCATGCGTACGCACACACAGACACACACGTGTGCGCGCGTGTGTGCCCGTGTTGCCTCTCCATCAGAATGGAAGCCCTTGGGGAGCGAGGACTATCTCTTTCTCTGAACATGCAGCCCCAGAGGCCAGCACAGGCATGCACCTGGTAGGTCCACAATAAATACCTGCTGATTGGTTGAGGGAGGGAGGGAATGCCCGAGCTCTGGCAGGTTCTGCTCGACTGTGGGGGTTCTGAACGTGGGCCAGCTGGGAATCGAACAGTCTAGGGCCACTCCCAAGGACCACAGACCAGGTAGGTCCCAGATGGGCCTTGGAGGAAGAAATTGGGACCCACCCAAAAGAAAGCATGGAGTTTTGAAGAAACGTAGTCAGGCTGCTTAAAGTGTTAAGTGGTAAGTAGCCGGAAAAGTGACGCTCCCCACCACCCCGGGTCAATAAAACTGGACTTTTCAAACTGCCTCATCAGGGCTGACCCTGGGGGTTTTGGTTTGAACATCTTCCTACTCTGACCCTAATCCAGGCTCTATCACCTCATCCCTGTGGCCACACCCTTCTGCACCCTGCCCATGTGGTCTCATACTGCTCCGTTCTTGTCCCTGGCTTTTCTGTAAAACCTCTTTTTTTTTTGGATGAAAGGGGAGGCTCTAAACATGAAGCCTTATGTTCCATTGCTCCATCATGAAACTCTCCCAAAGACCAAGCCCTAAGCCGCCATCGGCAGAGTCGGGACAAATCCAAAGCCCACCCTGTCATGGAGATCCTCTACAGACCGGACTCGTCGTCTGGACTGTCAGATGATGCTCGTTGCCTTGACTTGACTGGAATGACGCAGATGCCATCCTACTGTGTCTGGGTCAGACCCTAGGCTGGGCCCCGAGGAGAAAGAAGCCCAGGACAAACACACAGAGAGAAGAGAAAGGAGGAAGACAAACCAGGCCGAGCAAGGGAGGCAGCCGTTCAGTCTTTTCATTCCTTCAGCAAACGTCGAGGAGGTGTGCCTGGGCGGGGTGCTGCGTCCCTGTGCTGCCCTTATGGAGCATTAGACCTAGTCAGGGCAAGGTGGCCCCCACCCAAATCTATAACCTCCATCTAATAAATCCAGGACCACAGCCCAGAAGAGACGAGGGTGGAGGAAGGAAGGCTCATTTTCAACAGGGCAGGCCAGGAACGGCTTCGTGGAGGGAGGGTCCCTTTGAGCTGGGCCTTGAGCAATAGCCAGGAGTTCAACAGACAGAGGGGAGGGGCAAGGTGGTTCAGGCATAAGGTTCAGAATAAGGAAAGCAGAGATGTCAGGTGTGGCTAATATGGGGTACCCATCGAGGGCATTAGGGAGAGGGGAGCCTAGAAAGGGAAGGTGCCGGGGGTGAAGGGCACAAGGAGTTTGGACACTATTCAGTAGGCACTGGATTGGGTTTGAGTCCAGAAATCACAGAAAAGCATCAGGATGAAGGATGGCCTGCAGAGGGGAAGGCAGGAGGTAGGGAGGCCAGCAAGGAGGCTGTGCCCATGGGAATTGAGAGAAGGAGATGGACATTGCAGGCGTTGCTGTGATGGTAGAGACGGGGCCTAGGAACCAGCTGGACTGGGGGGGAGAAAGAGGGGAAGAGACCAAGATGAGGCAGAGGTCCCGACCTTGGGGCAGTGGGAGGGCATCAGGACGAAGCATGGAGTCCTAAGGAGCCTTAGAAAGAAAGGCAGAGCTCGGCTTGGAATGTGGAGAGTCTGAGGGGTCAGAGGCTCAAGACAGAGGTCAGGGCTAGAGATGCAGATTAGGGAATCTGGCATAGACAACAACAAAGACTTGGCCTGTGAATGACCCTGCCTAGGTGGGGAGTGGACAGAGAGAGAGAGGACGGCTGGCCCTTCCACAAAAAGGGGGATGCCAGAGGACATTCAACTCCAGATGTGTCATGGGACCCCCAACCTGCATGGGAGGGTCATGGTACCTGCCATCACTCCCCCAGATACACCCTATCCACCTACTAGCAAAGCCACTTAACTTCTATGCCTCAGTTTCTTCATCTGTAAGATGGACTGAATAGAATGACCATGTGCTTTACAAGGCTGCCAGGCAGACAGCATTCCACAGGCCTTGGAGCACTACAGGAACGTGTGGTTCCTCATCCTCGGACCCCCTCCAGACTGACCACTACTCCCACCTGCCTGGGAGCCGTTGCTCAGGTCACTCTCAATGGCTGGCCTCCTCTCTTCTCTCTACCTAGCTATCCTTTGTGGCTGAACTCAAGCCCACCTCCAGACCAGTTGTGCCTCCAGGGACCGCCCCCTGCTATGGACACTCCCCAGGCGGCCCCTAGAGTGCCTGGACGGATGTGTGCACACAATGCCTTCCCCTGGGACATCCCTGTTGGGCTGGTTTTGTGGCAGGGACCCCAAGCAGCTACTGTGTCTCCTCTTTTCTGCTGCCTGTGTATGGCTCTTGTGGCCTTAACCCTGGGAGGAAGGGAGGGAGGCAGGAGGAGAGAGGGCCAGGCCAGGAGCCTTGTGCTCTGGGCCATTCAAGTCCACCCCGGCAAGGCGATGCTGAGGCTGGGGACCAACACCAGGTCCTGTTGACGTACCCTCCCGTCTGCTGCCCCGTCCTCTGCTGTCACAGTGGCCTCCCTCGCCCTCCTCCTCACTGCCTCCCTGCCTCTCCAGCTCATCCTCTACACACCTTCCAAAGGGACTGTCCAGAAGCCTGAGGTGGAGGTGGCCCCTGTCATAAGTCCACAAAAAGCCCTCGAGGCTCCCCAGATACTCATCCCCCTGCCTTCAGTGCAGGGTCCTCCCCTTCTGGCCACTTCCTCTTCTCCATCCATACAAGACCCTCCTCCTACCTCCCTGCCTTGGCAGAGGCCAAATCTTCTAAGCCTGGAATACTCTCCCTCCTCATGTTCACCTGTCCAACTATCGCGCTTCCTTCAAGACTTAGATGAGGGCTCTCTCCTGCCTGAGGCCGTCCTGTCCTCTCAGTTGTGACTATTTCTGCCCCCTCCTAACCCCACAAATATCTTTATATTTCTTCAGTATATAGCATGGACTTATTTCCCTGGGCCTATTTGGTGTCTATACAATACAAGAGAAGCTTCTTCAAACCCAAAGGCACCATTTCATTTTTGTCTGTGGGGCCTCAGGACTGGGCTCAATGGATGGCACATAGTAGATATTTTAATAAATGCTTGTTGAAACAATGAATGAATGAATGAATGAATGCATGCATGCATGCTTGGATAGATGGATGAAGGAAGGAAGGAATGTTTGGATAGATGAATAGCTGGGTAGGTAAAGGAAGGAATGAATAGATGGATGAATGTATTGGTGGATGGATGGATGGATGGGTGGATGAAAGGATAGATGGAAGGATGGATAGATGAATGAGTGGATGGATGGACAGATGGATAGACTACATGAGATGAGGTGTGTCTGCTCGGCACCAAGCAAGGCATTGTCTGGAGGAGGAAGCAATCTGTGTGGGTTGCTGTAGGCGAGTGGGAGATGTCCATGGAGAGAATACATGTGTTCATTTTGGAGGGAAGGAAACAGGTTTGACTGTGCCTGGGGGAAGAGTTAATCTAACCCAGCTTGCCAGACATATTCAGCCTCTGCTCCGGGGAAGGCACTGGGAGACGAAGGTGCAGAATGATGCAGTGTCTGCCTTTGAGAAGCTTATGGTCTATGATGAAAACTCATACCACTGCAATATTTAGGTCATATCTACATAGGGGCATGAAGGCTCATAAAAATGATGGAAAAACCTGGCAAAGAAGCTAAAGCTGGCTTTCGTGTATTCTATGAAAAATTAGTAAATTTGTGGAAGGAACTGTCTTCCTGAAATGTTTCTAGTTTTTCACATCTCTAAAGGGCCTGGAGTCACAAAGACTCATCTACTTGAATTGAAATCCAGCCTCAGACACTTACTAGCTGTGTGACCCTGGACAAGGCACTTAACCCTGTTTGCCTCAATTTCCTCATCTGTAAATAAGTTGGAGAAGGAAACAGCAAACCACTCCAGTATCAAATCCAGCCTCAGATACTTATTAACTGTGTGACCCTGAGCAAGTCACCTGCTTGCCTCAGTTTCCTCATCTGTAAAATGAACTGGAGAAGGAAATGTTAAACCCCTCCAGTATCTTTGCCAAGAAAACCCCAAAGGGGGTCATGAAGAGTCAGACACAACTGACATGACATTTTATGAACAAACCCCATCCTACCTAACCAAGAGCCTTAGGTTTGTAAAAGGAGCGAGAAACCCAGGCCCCGGGCCCATTGCCCTCCTATTTCCTGGAGAGTTTGCCTTTCTGTAGTGATGTGGCACCCCAGCCAGTGTCTAGCACAGAAAAGGGCTCTGGACATCTGCCCCGCTGCCTGTCTCAGGCTGCGGTCTGCCTCTGGAGTCAGGCAAAGGTCTCTTTCTCACGCCGACCCCAAACCTTCTCCTCTGCAGGAGATGCACCCCCAGTCCCTTCCAGGAACACTCCCATGTCAGGGCCCTGATGTCCCCTCCTCGGGTTCCCAGACCAGGCAGAGGCAGCCGGCCCTCCTCACTCCAGAAGCCATGCCTAATCACCCAGTGCACGGGCACCACCGCCAATGCCCAGAACCCCCCCAACCCCGGTAAGATGACTCCAGGTGGGGCACTGGCTCACCTTGCAGACTGTAGGAGAAAAGACTGAGGGCTGAGTTGGCTTTCATGTGGTACCGGGATTGGAAGCTGACGTGCTGGGCCGTGTCGGCCGTGGTGTTTCCACCAGTGTAGGAAGCCGACCAGTTGTAGAGGTTGCTGTAGACGTTGGTGGAGAGTTCCAGGATGCCCAGAAGGGGCACCTTAAGGGGGTAGGACTTGGGGATGGTCAGTGGAGGCAGCTTGAGCTCCCGCGCCGGCCACTGGAGCCCGATGGCCTGGAGGTCCAGAGCCGACGTCCGGATCACCCGGCTCAGCTGAAGCTGCTCCAGTGACTTCCCACCAAAAAGCAAAGGAATCTCGACCTTCACGTGATTCTTGTTCAGCGTGTATCTGACTCGGCCATCACTGTAAGCAACCAAGCAAGTGAGCGGTGAGGCTGCAGTGGAAGGGCGCAGACCTAAGGACCGCGGCTCTGGTCCTGGTGTTGCCACTAACCAGCTAACTAACTAACTAATAATGTGGCTCTAGGTCCGTCGCTGAACTTCTCTAGCCTTGCTTTGCTCATCTGTAGAATGGGGAGAATACTCTGTGCACTCCCGCATTTAGGAGACGGTCTTTCCGTCTTCCTCTTGACCTGCCAATGCCTGCCTCACGAGCGGCTCACTCAGCCGCGGTGCCCACCCCTGCAGCTCTGCAGACCCTTTCTCTTCCTCCTTTACCTTTTCAGGAACAGGTTGTCAGGGACCTGGAACTCCGGCATTTCCCATTCCTGGACACTCTGGAGCTTCCTCTGCAGGGTCTCGGCGTAAGGAAGGCCCTGGGATGCCTTCTGAAACCATGTGTTGGTTGCCTGGGGGAGGGAAGAGCAGTTTCAGGGCAGCAGGGCTAGATTTGCTGTTAAGATTCTAGGAGAGGCCTGGGCCACGCTGGACGATCTGGGGAGGGTGTGGAGTGGACATGGCAGGGGAAGGGGAGGCCCCGGAATGAGCCCTCAGCCCCCTCAGGAGGAGGATGCTCTGTGCACAATTGGAGCCCAACAGGCAGAGCTGGGGCCAGGGATGGCTGCTGCAGGCGGCGGGCATCAGGGCCCAGTGGGTGTGTGCTGCCCAATGGGAGACATAGAGTGTGAATGCTATGAAAAGCCAAGCCCCATCTCCAATGACCATTCTACCAGGCCCCTCCCTCCCATGGGGGCTGGGGCACCACGGCCTCTGAAGAACCCAAGATGAGTCTCGGCCAGTGAGGGTAACAGAGAGGCTCTGGGCTGGGGTCCCCTCCTCTCCTTCACTCCAAAGGAGAACAGGAGGAAAGGACCTCATTAGGGAACGGTATGTCAGGAGGAGGGGATGGGTGGGCCTCCTAGTGCCACGGGGGGACATCTAGGGCCCTCTGCTGGTACCACGTGTCAGGGTGAGGAGAGCAAGGCCTCCAGGACACTGGCGCGCTTTGGGGAGGGTGTGGGAGGAAGCACCTGGGAGGCAGCCCCCGAATCAACGAGGTCACAGGCACGCGGGAGCAGGCCAGTAAATGCCCCAAATCCACTCCTCCGCTGCCTGAGGCCTTCACCTTGTGAGGTACAGGGACACGAGCCCCGCTGAAGGCTCAGAGCTCCGCACGACCAGGCGCGGAAGGAAGGTCCGTCAGTGCAGCCTCCCCTGGCCACCGTGGCCCGGCCAGAAGCGTGTGCGTCCCCTCGTCCCCCCAGCCAGGCCAACCGACGGCCAGTTCGGCTCACACTCACCGCTATCAGTTTGGAGCCGATGTGGCGAATGGTCATGTCCGTGTGAGCGACCTTGCGGTCCAGCCAGTCCTGTGAGTATTGGTGCAAGCTCCCTCTGTACTTGGAGACCTCTGTGAGGACTCTGGATGCCAGCTTTTTGGTCTCCGTGTTAGTGCCCATATTCCATTCAAATTCAAGCTTCTTCTCATCTGAAAATGCAGACGGAGTTAGTGGGTGCGTTTCCGGAGAGTACCCAGTGGGCACCGGGGCACCCAGCAATGCCCTTACCATAACGCCATGCCACTTTCTTGGAGACGGTCGTGCCCAGGGCGGTCGCGGAGCTGTCCATCTGAATCAGAAGCTTCTTGGAGGACCGGCGCACCAGGGTCTCGCTCCTGGCCTCGGCCTGCAGGAAGGGCACTGAGAGCACAATGCCCACCGTGCCCTGTGCCTTCCGGTCACACCTGTGAAGAGCCGAACCAGACCACAGCGCATGTCAGCATAAGCCATGGGTGCAAAGTCCTGTGTGAGTGCCTGGACGAAGAGGAGGGGGCTGGAAACCGGGCCTGCCTCAGTCGGGTTTGTGGAATCCAGCAAGAGCTCGGAGTAAAGCTGTCGGCAGCAGTAATAATAACAGCTACCATTTATATGGTACCTACTGTATACCAGGTGTGGTGCTTTACAAATATTATCTCATTAATCCTCACAACCATGTGGGAAGGGAGGAGCTGTTATTATCCCCATTTTACAGTTGAGGAAGCTGAGGCAAAGAGGTGAAGTGATTTGTCTAGGGTCACTCAGCTATTAGGAGTCTGAGGCTGGATTTGAACTCAGGTCTTCCTGCCCTGGGCCATCTTGCGGGCTCCCATCTGGGCTGGCAGGGGCAGAGACGCTCCTAGGGTTACCTGATGTGTCCAGTAAAGGTCGCTTCTGTGGTCTTTCTGTCCTGGACATCCAGGGTGAGGCTGTAGAACACATTCTCCTCATCTGACTGATCACGGATTCTCAGGCTGGTCCCAAGGTCCACCTCCAAGTCTGGCACCTGGAGGTCGCTGGTCAAGGCCATGCGGCTTCGGTGGTATTTGAATGTCAGCGTGGCCTCACTGGGCATTGGTCCTGAAAGAGCGTCCCTTCCTGACTGCTCTGTCCCATCCCCCGTCAGGCCCAGATCTGACCTGCCGAGCCTGAGGAAGCCGCAGGTCATTCCTGACTCAGGACGCTGCGTCCAGCTTTAGCTGGGCCCCCCATCTCTGGGTCTGCCCCCAACCATGTTTACTTCTCTCTGTGGATCCAGGGAAACACTGGGCTTTCTCTGGGTCCTTCCCTTCCGCCACCCTCTCTCTCTAGGTGAAATATGGCCCCTGCTCAGGGCGGGGGGGCCCGGAGGCAGGAACACTCATGACCATACACACGTGCATATACTCAACCTTGCAATGCATGCATGTACACTCATGCACAGACACACACACCCATGCACACGCAGACACAGGCATGCTCACACCCAAGCACAAACACTTATACACACATGCACACTCACCCATGCACAGGCAAACTCACACCCATGTGCACACAGGCACAGGTACACTCACACCCAGGCACATTCACACAAACACAGTCACATTTATGCATACACCCAGGCACACTCAAGCCCAGGCACACACACACCCGTGCACACTCACATCCAGGCATACTCACACCCAGGCACACTCACACCCAGGCACACTCACACACAGGCACATTCACAAGCATACTCACACCCAGGCACACTCACACCCAGGCACATTCACACAAACACACTCACACTCATTCATACACCCAGGCACACTCACACCCAGGCACACTCACACACAGGCACACTCATAAGCATACTCACACCCACGCACACTCACACCCATGCGCACACACAGACACACTCACACTCATGGACATACCCTGAAGGGTGGCACTCACCTTCTGCCTGCACAGCAAACCTCAGCTGATCCACTAAGTTCCTCCCTTCCCCCTGCAGCTCATAATTCACAAGCGCCGTGTATTCCTCTACATCCCCCGTAGGCTGGAGCTCCAGTTCAAACCTGAGGAAAGGATGAGGAGCCAGTCACACCTGCTGCTCAGAGACAATCGCTTCAGGCCCCAGGGTGGACTGGCTGCACCCCCATCCCTGCCATGGGGTTGGGGCAGAGCCCAGGAAACCCTGGGGATCCCAGAGTCAAGAGGGGAGACGTGGAGGGTGAGGCGCGGGTCACCTCATAGCCCTTTGTAGACCCGACTGTGGTGGTCAGGCATCATGCCTTTCCATGCCTGGCACCACCCTCCCTTGTACGGTATAAGGCTGAGGCCCCTCACCTTCACACCCATCCCCTCTAGAGCTTCCCAGGGGTCCCGTGAGAGGCCGGGCTACAGGGGGAGGTAGTGAGGCCCCGTAGAGGGGTCCCACCCCCTCCTTTCCCGGGGGAGGAGACAGGACCAGAGAAGAGAAGGGACCCACCTCCCCACCCCCATATACTCATCCTCAGCAGGGCCAGGGAGGAAGGCGGAGCTGGAGTGCCCCAGCCCCCCATTAACCAGCTGGGCAGGCGAAGGGGAGACCCTGTGGGGCCGCGTGGGTCAGGGGGGGCCAGCACCTGGTGTCCCCGGTGAGCGGGTAGTAGGGGGCCGCCTCGATGGAGCTGGCGTTGGAGTAAGCCAGGGTGGAGCAATAGTTGAGGCCCCTGAAGAGGGGTCTACAGTCTGACCAGGATCTTCTGTTCTCGATCAAGGGCGGAATCCCCTTGGAGTACGTAGAGGTGGAGACCAGGTGGAGGGTGTTACTGAAAGAGGGACAGCTGCTGGTGAGCTCTGGACCCCTCCCACAAGCCCGAGGCCGAGGACCGGGTCCTCACACTCCCAGCTGGCCTGGGCTCTTAGGCCGTCTCCTCACAGGGTCTGCCTCCTTGAACCCCGACTCAGGCAGACCCAGCCCCTCCCTCCCTCCTTGCAGAGAGTGGAGAGGGAGGTGGGCAGACCTCAGGGCCCCCCTGCATCTGCCAGGAGGGTGGGGCCAGGGATCCGGCCTCACGTCCCCCGGCCACCCCGGGCGCTGCAGCCCGGCCTGGGAGACCTACCTGGCTTTGAAGAGCTTGACCCGGTTCTTGGGAGCGGGGATGGCAAACTTGAGCTGGCCCTTGGTCAGAGCCACACGAGCCTCCAGGCCAGACTCGTGGTAGAGGTTGGAGTTCATCTGGACCCCGCTCCAGGCAAAGTCTGGAACGGTGACCCCCAGGTGGGTCACAAACTCCACAGACACTGATGGCTTGGCTACCAGCTCTGCCTGCATCTGGGGGAAGAGAGAGCAGGGGAGAGCGGGGTCTACCTCAGGCTGAACCCTCTGCAGCCTCCTCAGGCCTCCCAGGAGGCCTCTGGTCCCTGCCTGTGCTTGTGCAGAGGGCAGGGGCTTGGCTGTGATGCCCTTGGAGAGGTAGCCACCTGCAGGACCCTGTGAATCTATGACGCCCTCTCAGAAAGAACCTGAGCCTTAGCCCGGCCCCTGCCCCAAACCTCAGCTGACCAGAGGATCTCGGTTCTCAGGGGCGCCCGACCTCCAGGATCCCCAAAGCCTCCCCCGCCCCTGTGAGCCTGCCTTGGCTGTGGGATCCTGGGCGAGAGCTCACAGCTCGTCCTGCCTTAGCCGAGGGTACAGGGAGCCATGCCTTCTCCCTCCTAGCAAGGATGCCCAAGCCTCTCATGGGTTCCGCCTTCTCCTTCCTTCTGCCCTCTCAAGCCCCGCGCCTGCACCCACACCAGGACTCACGTTAGTCACTTGCAGCTTCACCCCAGCCATGACTCCAGGGGTGACCAGGCCAGATGTGGACAGCTGGAGTGGCAGCCCGACTCCGGTGGGGAATTCAACGGTGTTTTCCATGAAGATATAGTGAACAAAGAGGTCATTCTTGGAGCCTTTGGTGAGGGCCTCAGCAATCTGGGGGTACACCAAGAAGCCACATAAGTGGGGTATACAGTAAGTGACCGGGAGGCCCCCAGCATGACCTGAGTGCCCGGCACAATGGGGCCGTCCAGGCACCTGACTACCGCCAGGAAGCTCCCGGGGAACAGTGAACACATCCTGGCCTGACTGAACACCCCATCTTTTCTGAAGACTCCCGAAGACTGCTCAGGGGCACCCAAGCCTGGGGTGTCTGGCACATGGTGTCCTTTGGATTGGGACAGCTCAGTGATAAGAGCCCCAGGCCTGGAGTTAGGAAGACCTGAGTTCAAATCCAGTCTCAGACACTGACTAGCTGTGTGACCTTGGGCAAGTCACTTAACTGCTGCCTGCCTCAGTTTTTTCAACTGCAAAATGGAGATAATAATAGCACCTCGCTCCCATGGTGGTTATGAGGATCAAATGAGATGAGAATTGTAAAGTGCTTAGCACAGCACTTGGCCCGGCACACAGTAGGTGCTATGTAAATGCTATCATCATTATCAATCATGGGATGGTATTTACTCAAAGCATGTTTTGTGACCCAAAGTCCCTCTCAGAAACTAAGTAATGTCAGTCCATGTCCCTCCTCCTCCTCCTCCCCTCGCCTCCTCCCCTAACCTCCTGCCTCCCCGGCTTCCTCCATCCTTTGGCAGGAAGCCTTCCCTACGACCCTCCATGCCAGCGCCTTCCCTCTGGGGTCACCTCCAGGGCGCCCTGCCTCCAGCTGGACCGCACAGGGTTGTTTGCATGTTGTCTCCCCAACTAGACTGGGAGCCCCTTGAGGACAAGCGCTGACATACAGCAGGTGCCTAATAAGTACTTATTGACTGACTCACTGACGGGTGCTTTGCTACATGCCCTTATGCTCTGGGTGAGTTTTTGTTTTTTAAGCCCTGTAATAATAGTAGTAACTATGAAAGGCAGTGTGGGACCGTGGGACAAGGTGGGCGCCTCGGGGCCCAGAAGAGCCAGGTTCGAGCCTTGCCTCTGACACTGACCAGCCGTCAGCCCCCTAAGAATATCAGTCATGGATGAGGTATCCAGGGATAGGGCCACCCTCTGTGCCTGCGTCCTCAGCACCTCCAGCAGAGTAGGCTAGAAGGGGCCTAATAAATGTAGCGGCCTCCTTCCTCATTTCTGCTAGCCAGATCCCTTGACTGCCTTAAG
This sequence comes from Vombatus ursinus, assembly GCF_900497805.2. Taxonomy (NCBI): domain Eukaryota; kingdom Metazoa; phylum Chordata; class Mammalia; order Diprotodontia; family Vombatidae; genus Vombatus; species Vombatus ursinus. The sequence continues at coordinate 308,200 of NW_020943962.1, forward strand.
GCCCAGCTCAGGAGCACCTCCTCCCAGAAGCCTCTGGGATTGCCTCCAGGTCTGTAAAAGCCCTCTCCCTCCTCAGACCTTCCTAGATCCCTTCCCTCTCTCCTCTGGCCCATCCCTCCTGGGGCAGTCCTCTTCATGGGGGCAGCTTGCTTTCCACCCTCGCACCCCTGTCCTGAGGACAGAGACAACAGTGCCTTCAGGCACCTCGGAAAGGTGGGCACCTGCTGGTTGCAGACTGGGGCCCAGACTCAGGTGTGCTGGCCCTCAGAGGGACCACCAGGCCAGGCCTCAGCCTGGGCTCTCTGTGTACCCACCCACCCACCGTCAGTGACGGCTCCCAGGTCAGAGCAGCAGGACGCCAGGGCCCGGGCACTCACCATCTGAGGAAGGCCCTGCAAAGACTTCACTGTCCTGAGCAGCGCCGTGCCCATGACCTTGAAGTCCTCCAGCCTGACGTAGCCCAGCTCCTCACCCAGAATGCGCAGGTAGGCCTGGGCTTCGGGGGCTTCCCTGGACCCCAAGTCTTTGAGGAGTTTCTGAAAACTGAGCATGAGTCCATTCACCATGTCCTGCAGATTCATGAGAAAGAAGACAGAGGCCAATGACCATAGGTCCCTGTCCAGCCGATGATGACGGGATGCCAGCACCCATTAAACAGCAGAACCAGACAATTGTCAGAGTTGGGGTGGGGGTGGGGGGAGGCCCAGAGAGAACCAGAGGTCGAGGGGTCTAAGCATCCGTGGAAGAAACTCTGGGGAAACAGGAGCGTGGCCTCAAGGGCTGGAACCAGAAATAACAGGGGTGGGGCAAGATGCAAAGAGGAAGATGGAGCCTGGGGGTTTCTGAAGTAAAGCCTTCCTGACAGAGCTGCCCCCTTCCTGAGGCGTGTGAAGAAAACCTGGACGTCCACAGGCTGGGTAAGCCGCAGAGGGGCTTCCCGGCCAGGGATGGTCAGATGAGGCCCTTTCTGGCTCCCAGATTCCAATAGTCTGTGGCCTGGGTCCAAAGCCCACCCATGGGACAGGTGAGCAAAGCAGACGCCCAGGCTGACCTGCATCACAACCCTGCAGCCCCCCATGGAAAGCAGCCATGGCGGGCAAGGCCCCCCGCAGGGAGGAGCTTCCTGGTTTGCCCGGGGACCTTCCTAAAGCAGAGGGGAAATGAATTTTGTTTTTCTTCTTCTTACACCAATTGGAAATTAGTAAAGAAAATGACCCAGCATCCCTTCAGAGAGAAGCATCAACGAGATTGAGAGCTGGGCAAGAATTCTGGCGTGTGACTGAGGCAGGGCAGCGGTCTAAGTACCTGGTCCCTCTTCTCTTCCTTGGTGTAGCCAAAGTGGTCCACTAAGACCTTGGAGACTGGGTCGGGAACTCGGCCGTCTACCCAGTACAAGGCTTTGGTGGCACTGTCTGGGAAGAAGCCCTGCTTTCCAAAGAGTGCCTCCAGGGTGGGCTCATAGCCTTTCCCCTCCAGGCCGACCTGAGGAGAGACGAGACAGTCAGCACAGAGCTGCTGGGATCCCCTAGGATAGATACCCCTGGAAGCACTTACTTCTGAGGAGTGGTAAAGGCAGGAGGCCCCTATGAGATGGGGCAGCTCCCAGCCCCGCCAAGAGCTAGCTCCCTGGCACAGGTGGCAGCCTCCTGCCCTTGCCCATCCCGAGAGCCCACGTAGGAAGGGTGCCTTCCTTCCGTGGGCCTGGTTTGGCCAGTGCCAAAGTTCTCTGCCTAGAGGTGAGCTCCTGAGGGCAGCCAAGGGGGGAGAAAGAGGCTCCCCACCCCCACCCGTCTCCTTGGGGTGCCTGACCGACACATTCTGCCCGTGGATGCTAGGCGGCAGGCTGTGTATGACGTACCTCAAAGAGGTCAGTGGGATGGAAGCCAAAGATGGAGAGCGTGGTTTTCAGCATGGTCTCCTTAGGCAGGTAATTGTGGGGGTCAAACAGAAGGTTCCCTTCCACCTTGGTGGAGAAGGGACTGAAGCGGGGGATAGAAAAAGCTTTGGAGAACTGATAGTTCTGAGAAAACCTCCTGAAGTCCATGGCTGCGGGGAGCTGGGAGTCCTGGAGAGCCTCTTTCACTAGGCTTCTGAGGCTGCAAAGGAAATTAGGGTTCACGGGAATGCCCCAAGGCACTGCAGCTCCCAGGCGGGCTTGGAGTTCTGACACAGAACTGAGCTGTCATCTCCATCTTTTCCAATACGTCCCCTCCTCTCCTCTGACAGCGTCACCCCTAGGGGCAGATCCCCACCCCCTGGCCCCGTCCTCTGACAGCGCCACCCCTGGGGGCAGATCCCCACCTCGTGGCCCCCTCCTCTGACAGCGTCACCCCTGGGGGCAGATCCTCACCCTCTGGCCCCCTCCTCTGACAGCGTCACCCCTGGGGGCAGATCCCCCCCTCGTGGCCCCCTCCTCTGACAGAGCCATCCCTGGGGACAGGCCCCCAACCCCTGGCCCCCTCCTCTGACAGCGCCACCCCTGGGGGCAGATCCCCACCCCCTGGCCCCCTCCTCTGCCCCCACCTTGGGGCAGGCCTTCATCACCTCACACCTGGAGGGTCTGCCTGTCTCAGATCTCCCCCACTCCAGTCCATTCTTCACTCAGTCACTGACGAGATTTTCCTAAAGGGCAGGTCTGACTGTGTCACCCCCTACTCAATAACGTCTCGTAGCTCCCTATCACCTTGAGGACCAAATACAGAATTCTGTGCTGGTCCTTCAAAGCCCCTTCTTGGCCTGGCCGCCTCCCCCGACGCCTCCACATCCTCAGTGACAACCCTCATGTTGTTACACACCAGGACCCTCCAGATCTTTCTCACCTGGAACCCTCTCCCTCCCATCTCCATCTCCTGCTTTCCTCTCAGACTCGGCTCAAAGACCCCTTGGCAAGATGCTTTTCCTGGCGCGTCCTCACCTCCCGCTGCCTGTCCCAGCCCCTGAGACCAGCCTGCCATGGTGAGAGTTCGTGTGTCCCCAGCGCTCCCAGGTGGTCCCCCTAGGAGCGCCTAGACTGTGCTCCTTGAGGGCAGGGATCCTCTGTGGCCTCTCCTTGTGTCCCCAGCGCTTTGTACACAGTGAGTGCTGTATAAATGCTTCTGCTTGGCTGACAAATCTGGCCAAGCCAGGTCTCTGCTCAAAGACCCTCAGTGACTCCCTCTGCCTAGCATTCCGGGCCTTCCCACTGGAACATCCCCTGACTGCCTCCTCTCTAGGCCCTCGCACCCTCAACGCCTCCTGCTTCTCATCTCCACGCCTTTGCTCACACAGTCCTCAAAGCCAGGAATGCCCTCCTTGCTTCTCTGGGCCTGTCTTAAAGGCTGACTCCAGGAAGTCTGCTTTGCCCTCATCCCAAGACCTCGCCTCTCACTATGCTCTGTCATGACCCTGACCCCTACGTCCCCTCTGGTAGCGGGGTGACGGTGGCGTGGCAGTAACCAGCGTGCCCCCCTACGCTGTGTCTGGTGGCCCCTCGGTCCCTCCCTGCATCCCGGGGCCCACAGAGCAGATGGAGGACGGAGCCAGCGTGGCAGTGACCAAGGCCTCCCCGCGGGTGCAGGTAGCTGTTTCCTCTTCCTTACTCTTGTACACTCAGGTCCTCAGAGACCAGAATGTTGGTGATGTGAGACACCACGAAGCTCCTCACTTGCTCGCTCTTCTCGGTCAGCAGGGCAGGGATCACGCGGTGGACGGTGTCACGAGTGGGCTGCCTCATTAGCAGGAGGTAGGCGGCCAGCCGCTTCTCTTCCGGGGAGGCGCTGTCCAGGAAGGTCTGGAGAAGGACGCTGTGCACCTGCAGTCACAGAAGGCACAGAGCGCTGGCGTCATCGCGGGGCGCTTGTCTTGTCTCAGGCCGGCCAGCCAGACAGCCTGGGCTCACCCCAAGTCCTGGGCCTCGATTTCCCTCTCTGTCAAATGAGCCCAATCAGATGTGAGCGCCCAGCCTCCTCGGGTGGGTGTGAGGGAAGCATTGTTTGAAGCAGACCACCACAAAGATGGGGCTGTGCTCATTACACTCATTACAGGAAGAATGATGAGCGCTAACCTTTATGAGGCCCTACTATGTGCCAGGCCTTCTGCTAAGCACTTTGCAATTAGTATCTCCTCTTCGCCTACCAACAACCCAGGAGGCAGGTGCTGTTACTACCCTCACTCTATAGGTGAGGAAACCGAGGCAAGCAGAGGTCAAATGACTTGCCCAGGGTCACACACAGCTAGGAAGTCTGGGGCTGGATTTGAACTCAGGTATCCCATATCTAGGCCCAAGGTCAGGGGCTGGGCCTGGCACTCCACCCTCTCCCAGTGGTCTGCCCAGAGTCCAGCCCAGGCCCAAGCCCACAGGAGGCACTCAGGAAATTCTTGTGCTGTGAAACTGAGAGGACAGGTCTGGCCGGAGCCAGGGACCCAAAGGAATTATTTACTGGTCATTGCGTTTCCCCTTTGGTCAGCTGACCATCAAGAAAATAGCCTTTGTTTCGAGTCTGCTTTGCTACAAATGGGGTGGTGAGAATAGAGAAGAATAGATGGGGAGGGTCAGGGGCTTCTTGGACACAGTGGGCGCCTGACCTCCATGCTCTGGGGAGCCTGCCCAGAGGCTAGGCTGGGCCGGGGAAGCCACCCCAGGCCGCCCCCATCATCCGACGGAGGGAGCCCAGGGCTCGATCTCGCTGCAGAAATGCCTACTGAGTGGGGACGGCAGGCCTAGGAGCAGCCCCTGGGTCCCTCAGCCCCCCAGGCCAGCCATCTGCCACGGACTCACCTCCTCGGTCAGCTCCATCTTCCGGAGAGCCTGGATCGCAGCTTTCTGCACCGAGAGGGAGGGCGTGGGACTCTGGATGCATTTCAGAAGGGAAGCCTTCAGCTCTGGACTCACCTCCTCCAGGGTTCTGCCCATGTTGCCGATGACCTGTCAGGAGAAGAAGGAGAGGGCCCCCCATTAGAGGAAGGCAGGAGACAATGAGGCCGGCCAATGGGGCTCTGCTTAGGGAGTCTCCAGTACCCTGAGGGTGAGGTAGGCGGCTTCCTCACTGCCCGAACACTCATTCCCAAGCCGGGAGATCAGGTAGTCAGTGACCTCCTTCAGCTCCTGTGACACCGTTGCCGTCTGTCGGTGGAATCTGGGGGGCAGAGAGCAGAGTTAGCAGGGCCTTGAAGACCCTGGTCAGTGGTGCTGCATTCCTCTGAGACTCAGTTTCCTCCCCTGTCACGTGGCTTAATGCCAGCCTTGGTGCCCACCTCATAGGGGTATTGGGAAAAGGAGGCTTTATCCATCTTGAGTACCCTGTGAAGGTGAGCTGAGTGAGCCCAGGGGCCGTCCTCAAGCCCCTGACCCACCCTCAGGAACAGGGGGCACTCACTTGTTGACCACGTGGCTCAGGGCATAGAGAGTGATGCGACTTGGCCGTTCCTGGGCCACTTTGAAGATCTCCCGCAGCCTCTGGGCAGAGGGGTTGGGAGTCAGCGCCATGATGTACGAGGCAGCGTCGATCAGCAAAGGGTTGACTTTCTCAGTTTTCAGCCAGTGCAGGATGTGTGAGTAGCAATGGGGTTGTCCACACTGCACCAGGGCCTGCAGGGCAAGGGGGCTGGGGAGACAAGAGGACACAGGGCCTGACTCATCCATCTTCTTTGGCCCCTCCAGCTCAACAGAATAACTTTACCGTGCCTCCAGACACGGACAGCCTTGGTTGCTTGGTGGGCCTGGAAAACCTTTGTCTCCCTCTCCATCCACCCTCTCAAGCCCAGCCTGGATACCTGCTGGCCCCGGGCTGCCTCCCCAGTGCTTCCTCCCAGGGAGGACCTTCCCTCTTGACCCCTCTCTCATGCACACAACATGGAACACTGTGTACCTGAGCTCTCTGAGCTGGGGTTTTGTCCCCCAGAAGACTGGAAGCCCGCTGAAGGCAGGGGCTTCATCTGCGCTAACCCCTGGAAGTTCCTTAGGGCTTAGCCCACAGCTCTATATCTAGGCCCTGCCCGGCAGATGCAGCTGATGGCTCCTTGGGCCACGGCCATTGAAAATCTCATTCCTTCTTCTGGACCTTTCGGTCTCTTTGCCCAACTTTTCCTCCCTGGGAAGTCCTTTCTGGCCTGGCAGCCAAATCCTTCCCACACTTCCGGATCCTGCTCAAATCCTGCTTTCTCCATGGAACTCTCCCTGACCACTCAGTGCAGTGATCACCCCCATGCCTAAGCCTTCTCTGACCCCCCAGTGCACTGATCACCTCCATACCTAAGCCTTCCCTGCCCCCCAATCCCGGGATCACCCCCATGCCTAAGCCTTCCCTGACTGCCCAGTACAGCAATCACCCACCTACCTAAGCCTTCCCTGCCCCCCAATCCAGGGATCACCCCCATACTTAAGCTTTCCCTGACCCCCCCAGTGCAGCGATCACCCTCCCCTCAGTTCCCAGGGCCCATAGGCTCATGTGCCATTGTTGCATGCTCAGGTCTAGGCTGTCTGGTGCCAGGGATTCCCTGAAGGATATGGGCTGTGCCTGCTTCCCATTCCAGCAGCGCCAAGGCAAGGTTGGCACAGATGGTGCTCCCTGTGGCCACCTCCAGAGTACCAATTCTGAGATCCTAGGCAGGTCTCCATGTATATGTAGGTGTCTCCTTAAGCTCCCTGAAGGCAAGGCTGTGTCCTCACAGCAGCAGAAGAGATCTCAGAGGACATCTATGATAAACTATGCCCAGTTGAAGGGCCCCCTTTTTGATCTCTCTGACAAGTGGTCATCCAGCCTGAAAGGGAGCTCACCCCTTCTATGCTAGTACAGCTCCGGTTGTTAGAAAAACCTTCCTCCCCTCCAGTCCTCTCTGCTTTATCCCCTGGGGCCACACACAAGGCAAATCCCTCTTGCACAAATACTTGAACACTCCCAGCCCAGGCCCCCAGTCTTCACCTTTGCTGGCTAAATACGAGCCACTCCTTCACTTCACCTGTCCCCACTTGGCGTGAGCCCCAGGCCCTGCCCCACCTGGTTCCCCTCCAGCTCCCCTGCCCCTCCATGGCTTTTCTCACCCACTACCTGCTCTCTGAAGAATCACTCTCTGGTTTTGAGTCTATCTGGCTGTCTGATTACCTAGCTCCTATCCCTTTAGATAAAATGGGGGCCTTGGGCTGTCTCTCTGTGTCCTCCGCCCAGCTCCAGGGCCTTTGCAAGGCTTGCTGCTGGCCAGTCCAGAGTCTCCTCTAGATTTCACAGTCATGCCAGACACAGGCCTGTCCCTCGTCCTCTCTGCCCCTCCCAGGCCCGCCCCTTTCCTACTCCAGTTTTGCAGGCCTGGTGCCCCTGGTGATGTTACCTCGAGACTTCCAGCATCTTGGGCCACAGGGAAGTGAAGGCCTCTTCGTTGAGGGCCCTCAGGCCGGTAACCAGCCTACTGAAGAGCTTGGCTCGATGCTCATTCTGCTCCAAGGCTGACAGCTTCTGCAGCTCCTCAAGGGTCTTCAGAACCACCTCCCCTCCCTCCTTGGTGGGGGCTGCAGCCTCCGAGCTCTCCAAGGCAAGGCCTCTCTTCTCAAAAGCATCTGGAAGGGGGAAGGGCCACGTCCAGGATCTCAGGACTGGAAGGAGTCCCCAGGTCTGAGGACCCGCCTCTCCACCAATGCCTCGGCACGGAGTCACCAGTTGGCCCTTTCTGGTGGTCACAGGGAGTTCACTACTTTCAGAGTCCATCCACTGTGTTGTCAGCAGATTGGGCTGAAATTCAATCTCCCTGCCACTCATTCTCCATTGGGTAGGTCCCTTCCTCTCCCTAGGCATCACACTCCTAATCTATAACAAGAGGATCTCTATAGACCCCTCCCCCAACTCTGAACTCTAGGGCCCCATCATCACTTATGCTAACTGGCATAGAAGGAGGGCAGGTTGAGGTCAAAAGGAAGCTGATGGGGCCAGAACCAGGTCACTCACACCCAGCACCCCTTTCAGTCTCTTGTGCCCACTCCTATCACTCCCAGAGTCTACCCCATCCACAAAAGACGCTGCTGGGAACAGCCTTCAATGACTGTGGACGTGGTCCAGCACAGGCACAGAGACCTGAAGGATGCCAAGCACTCGCTGAGGGGGGCCCAGAACCCACATGCCCTGACTCCAGAAGCTGGGCTTTCCCCACTGCCCAGCCTTGCCTCTACCAGCCTTCCACAACCACACAGCCCACCTTCATCAAAGAAACGGCTGTTGGTCTTGGGGGTATCTTCAAGTTTCAGGGTCTGTGTGATGTGGGCCATCATGCCATACTGATTCCTGGAAGGCAGAATACAGCCTCTCCTCAGCTGTGCAGCTCTGAACTCCTTCCGTCACCATCTCTCCAAACGCTGCCCATCTACCCTTCCTGGCCTGCTCCGGTCAGGCTTCCTCCAGGAGGCCTGCCCCAACCTCCTGGCCCACCCCAGCTCCTAAGCACTGCCTGTCTGTCCCCTTCACTGGGCCTCATGGTATTTAGGGCTCTGGTTGGGTACCCTCAGCCAGACTCTGGCCTTGCCTGGTCACCACCCATGCCTCCCCATGGATGCCCGCTGATTGGCTGGGGACCAATCCCACAGCCCAGGCAGGGTGTCCTTCCTCCTGTACAAGCTGCCGGGACCCTCTCCGCTAGGACAAACTCTTTCTCTGCTTCAGGCCCCACTGGGCTCAGCGAGGCCCTAGTATATTCTGGATAATCTTGTTCACCTGACCTTCCTGCCCCATCTCTGCCCAAGCCAGGGCTGGGCACACAGTGAAAGCCAGGAGCCAGGAGGACTGCTGGCCAGGGAAGCATACTTGTAGGAGAAGGGCAGAAAGAGATGCTGCTCCTTGCAGACAGCTCCCACCACGTGCTTCTTCCGAGGGTCCAGAGTGTACACGCACTCCTGCTGGCTGCTGAGCAGCTTTGACAAGGGGCTGCCCTGGAAATGAGAATCAGGAAGGATATCCACCCTTCTCAGCTCCAGCACCAGCCCCTTCTCTTCTGTGTGTGCAGGGGCTGGCAAAGGGGAGAGATCTGAGCTCAACCCAGCCAGAACAAGATGCTTGCTTGTTCTGGACAAAGCTTTCCTCCCAGAGATCCTGGCACCCTGATCTCCTGCCTTCTCTGGCTTTGGAGAATCCTTGTTACTCTTCTAACCTGAGCAGCCTAACACCTGCTATCATCATCCCCATCACCATCATCAACATCACCATGATCATCACCATCACCGTCATCACCATCATCACCATCACCATCATCATCATCCCCATCAGCATCATCTTCATCATCATTATCGTCATTATTATCATTTTCTGTTTCAAGCCAGGGCATCTCTTCTTTCCAGTCAGACTGGCAGGGCCAGCCCCTGGGATTCCCCTAGCCCAGGCCAGCCCAGCAGCCCCAGCATGCCTCATTGGGCACAGTCAGACCACTGCTTCATAAAGGCTTCTTAAATTCATGAGACTGTTTCAGGCAGCCAATCAATCACTGTGTTTTAATCAAGGGCCTTGTCCTCTGCACTTTCTTGGGACACAGAAGAAGCTTGGCCACTGTCTTAGCCTAAGGACCGCACCTTGCCTCAGTCCCACTGCTGTAGCCTGAGGACTTTGGCCTTCCTTTTCTGTGCTGTCTACCCCAGTTAGCTCTTTACAAGAAGGAATCTCCTCAATATTTCTATTTTTTATCTGCGAGCATAGTCAATGCTTACTACTTCGTTCATTCCTTTGTTCATTCATTTCTTCATTCACTCACTCCTTCCTTCTTCGTTCATTCATTCATTTCTTCATTCACTCACTCCTTCCTTCTTCATTCATTTGCTCATTCAGACTATGTGCTGGACATGGCTAGGCCGTAGGAAACAAAGCTGGGAATGAAGCAGCCTCTGCCCCCTGGGAGCTTACATTCTAGTTGGGAAACCACCAAGACACAGAGCAACAGAAACCTAGGTAGACTTGACAGCAGGAGAACAAGCCGTGGCCAAGGGGTCATCACCGAAGCTTGGCTGCCCTTTCCCAGCCAAGGGACAACATCTCTGGGGGGGGCACATGAGGCTTTTGCTGCCTGAGGCCCAGACAGATGTTTACAGAGAATCAATGCTCAGAAATGGGTCGAGAAGGGGTGAGTCAATTCCCAAGACCGGGTTGATGAAGTCCTGAGGATGCTGGGCTGCTAGACAGAATGGCCCTGGGGCTGGGTCCGGGTCAGTGGCTCAGGCCCATGGGAGGTAGTGTGTGTGTGTGTGTGTGTGGGGGGGGGTGGCATTAAAGGAGAGGCTCAATCACAGTCTCTCTGCTGGAGGGTGGGGTCAGCCTCCTCCTTGAGACCCAGACACGGCTGCCCACCTCCTCTCAGGGCCAGTGGGCATCGCTGTCTGATGCCTGCAAAGGCCCTGATCCCTATGCAGAGAGCCCTGGGCTGGCAGGTAGCAGCTGGGCGTCCTAATCCCACAGTGTGGCCCTGGACCAGTGCCTTCCCCTCTCTGGGCCTCGGGGGCCTTGGTGAGACCCCTCCCAGGTCTGAGGTTTGAAAGTTTTATTGACCATGACTCTGGACCCCAAGGACCTACGAGGACAAGCACTCACCAGGCCTTTGATGAGGGCAATTGGACTTGCAGCCTTGCTGATGGGCTTGAATCCATCACATTTTTCCAGGTTTCTGTTGATCAATATTTCGGTTGCAACATTTCCTTTCCTTGCCCGGACTGTGACGTCACTGGAGCAGTTCCCATACACGGTGTCCTGGGCAGGAGAGGAGGAAGCACATTGGGGGTCAGTGCCCACGGTGGCCCCTGGGGCAGGAGGGGAGCAGCAACGAGGTGGGAAGACTCCCTGCCCAGCAAGAGTGAGAGGGTGGCTCCCAGGGGCCACCACCTGGGTCAGCATCATAATGAATATTTTCAGAAAATTCTCAGTTTTTGAAACCATTTCAGTTTTTTGGAAATGAGTGCTGTTTTAAGAGGGAAGGCTGCTCTCCTGAGTCCCAGACCCCTCTCTGCTCTGACATCTCAAGGTGGGGATGCTCCATCCCTCTGCTCAGAGGGATCTTAGAGGCAGGGCTGTCTGCAGGCCAGGAGGCGGCCCAGCTCCTCCCTCTCCAGGGCCAGGGCCAGGGCAGTGAGGAGGGAGGTCAGGATTAGGACAAGAGGACGCTGTGGCCTCTGGATTGGGAGCCACCAGACACTGGTTTTCTTTCAAATTCCCCATTTGGCTTGGGCAGTGGGTATCCTGCCAGCATGGTGTTAGGCACATGATAGGGCAGCTAGGTGGCACAGCACGCAGAGAGCCTGGAGTCAGGAAGACCTGAGTTCAAATCTGCTCAGCTGTGTGACCTGGGGCAAGTCACTTTTATCTCTGCCTCAGTTTCCTCAGCTGTAAAATGGGTCAATTCGAGGCTCCCATGAGGTAACCTGTAAAGGGCCTGGCCAACCCTATCTGCATGGTGACCGCTCTGCCGGATGGCATGCTCACCAGGGTCAGCAGCCGCTGGTCCTCCTCTGTGTCCATGGGCACCAGCAGCGCAGAGACCACGCCTCTCTTGATGTTGAGAATGTGTGCCGGCTCCCCCTTCTCGGGGTACAGGAGCACCTGCTTCCCATCGGGGATGCTGAGCCGGAGCTGGTCCCTGCCCCAAGGAGAGACAGCCATGGCAGGGCTCGGTGCCCGCGGAGACGCGTTCCGGTCCTGCCTCCGCTCCTTTCCCAGGGGACCCCCTTCCCTCCCCGGGCCTCCAGCTCCTCGTGGGCACTGGGCAGAGACTGGCCACGTGGTCCATCGCCAGTCCCGTTCGGGGCCCCTCCAGGCTGCCAGCTGCTGCCAGGGCCGGCCCAGCCCGGCCGAAGGGAGCGCGTTCTCAGCTCCTCACCTGGCCATGGCGGCGGCGAATTCGTCCGAGTTCTTGGTCTTCCTCAGCAGGGCTTTGCCATCTGGGTCGAAGCCGTACACCTCCTTCAGGGTGCACTGGCTCATCTTCAGGATGAACCTGCACAGCTGGGGGACCTCCAGCTCCACCTGGAAGCAGAGACCCCCGTGAGTGGCTCGGCACAGCCCGGCACCCACCCGGGGAACTCAGAGAGCGCCCGCGGCCCTGGCAGCTTCGGTTTCCTCATCTGCACCAAGGCCATCACTGCCCCCCAGAGGGGCTGAAGTGCTGGGGAAACGCCTCCCTGTCCTGCCTTGCTGGGGCTCACGAGCCAATCACAAGCTTTGGTCCCTGCTGCAGCCACACCAAGCCTCCCCAAGGATTGCGGGTGGAGCCTCCGACGTTTGTCGATTGACTGACTGACAGTTACTCCCAAGAATGGGCATGAGGCGATTGGTCCGTTTGGCCCAGCCCGGGAGGTTGCCAGGGGGCATCTGTGGGAAAGAGAGGCAGAACCCCAAAGTTCTCCTGAGGGAGCACTCTGCCCCCTGCCCCCTTGGCAGTAAACAAACCCTGCAGTTTCCTCCCTGCTGAGCATGTCTAAGCCTACCTTGTTCCCGGAGTCAGGGGCCCCGGGAGATGAGAGGGCCTGCTGAATGGCCTTCACACAAGCTCCGCCTCCATCCCTACCTGCCTCCTCCTCCCCAAGACATGACATTCCCAATCCAACCGCCCGCCCTGTCCTCGGCCTCCTCCGCGGCGCCTCCCACACGTGGTCTCCACTAGCCCGCCCCTCTCAGCGGCCTCCTGCACGCCTCTGGCTGTGTCCTCTTTCCCCTGCCTTTCTCTGCAGCCTTTCAGGCCCTCAGGCAGGAGGCCCTCCCTGATTACCCCAGGCCAGAGGGGACCCTTCCTCAGCCAGATTCTCCCACCTTACAGGGGCCTTTCCCACCTGCTCATTCATATGCCTCCTTTTCCTTCCTTCCCAGACTGGAAGCTTTGTGAGGGCAGGGTTATCTCTTGTCTGTCTCTGCATCCCTCAGTGTCTAGGGTTTGCTAATGGCGTCGCAGAGGGGGAGGGAATTTCTAGGTCATGCCTTTCACCCCTCCCTGCCCAAAGTGTCATAATCCTACACTAACCTACCACCTTCCAGCTTTCTTTTGAAGACTTGCAGAGACAGGGAACTCAGTGTTCCTTAGGCCCGGTAGGACAGCCAGCATGGCAGCAAATGAACAAATGGTTTTGATGGTTTCAATGGTTTTTAAAGCCACAAAAAGCTCAGCACATTATGAATGCTGCTGGGCTCCACTCACATCTTCAGCTCCTGCCCTGGGCTCCTGCCGGGCCTCGCTGGGAGAGAAGCAGAGACAGCCCAAACCCAGGCTGGCCCTTCCAGAGCTCCCGGGAGAGCAGGGAGGGAATGGGGGAAGCAGCCAGCTCAGACAGAGGAGGCTCCCAGCTCCGGGGCCCCCACAAAGGTGGGAGACATTCTCTGCTTAAAATGCTAAAGAAGGGGGAGGTCTCCATTCTGTGCCCCAGCCTGTACCCTTCCTCACAATCCAAACCCAACATCAGCCTTCAGGACTCGAGATTCACCCTAAAATCTCTGGGACAACAACAAATACCAGCTCCAACAGACCCTTGAGACCCCCCAGAGCTGGTGAGGGGCCTCGGGCAGAGCATACAAAATGCTTCTTCTGCCTGCCCCCCAAACTCCTCCCAGCTGGGCTGCCTCAGAGCATCTCCCCCATCTGCCCCTGCCTCCCCCACTGCAATGAGACAAAAGGATTCAGCAGGAGCTTTCCTAGACAGGTCACTCTGCAGGCGGGCAGATAGTCAGTGCCCCCTGTGTGCCTAGTTCTGTGCTAAGAGCTGGAGATACAAAGACTGGCTGATGACTGACTGACAAAGGCCTGTCCCTCCTGATGGGGAAGCAGCCTGGGGATGCCGACCTGGAAGTGACCACTGCCCCCTGAGGTTGCACATCCCTCCTGTGTGGGCACAGGGCCCTGGGCTGGACCCTGGCCTGGAAGTGCCCACTGCCCCCTAAGGATGCACCTCCCTCTGGCCTGGCACAGGGCCCTGGGGGATGGAGGCCTCTCCCTTGGCACTCCTGGGGGCTACAGACCTTGCAGTTGATTCTGGTGGCACTGTGAGAGTCTGCAGTGCCAGCCACGCTGTTGGCACTCTCGGCTTCATAGTTGTATACATATTTTCTGAGGTGCTTGAAGCGGGTAGTATCTCCTGAGAGGAGAAGACAGGTATTAGCAGGGCTCTGAGGGCTGCTGGTGACCCTGAGGAGCTGGGAGGCCCAGGGGCCCCCAGACTGGGCTTCCTTCTGCACCCTCACTAATGGTGCCCTGGCCTCGCAAACTAAGTCTTCCTGCTGATGGAAGAGGGGAGAGAGGACTGGACGCTCAGAACATGAGATCCTCATGAGCGTTTCCAAGCTTGGTGGAGATCCAAGGCTGGGGAGTGCCTGTCCTGGCTGGGCCAGTGGCAGAGTCCTGGGCCCAGGAATCCTTGTGAGCACAGCTCCTCTGTGGGTACAGAACCCCTCTACTCACAAACCTGAAGACCTCAGTTACAGGGTGGCTGAGCATGCTGAAGCCGGGCAGCCCAGGAGGGCCTGGCCTCAGGGCCAGTGGCAGGCTATGGGGAGGTCAGGGCGCCTAGCAAACGGCCTGGCCAACATCTGCCAGTGCCCAAGCTGGCCCGGCTGCGGGCAGAGGGTGGGTATGGCCAGCAGGTGTCGCCAGGGCCCTACCAAAGGAAGGTGACCCTCATTATTTGACTAAGGCTGGCCGCCCAGAGCCAGACTCCAAAGGCCCCTGGGAGCCCCAGGGGTGGGAGGAGGGACAGGATGGGACAAGCAAACAGCTCAGGACAGCCCAGGTGGGGGTGGAGGGCCAGTCTGACCTTCCCTCAGGAGCAGGGCTGATCAATGATTAATTAGCCCACCCACACAGCAACACAATGTTGACTTTCCAGGGCTGATGGGGGAGGGAACCCCTGGGGCTCAACCCCGGGAGCCCAAGGGGGAAACTGGGGCCCTGAGCTCCCTGGGCCTGGGCCATTGTCACCCAGGGCAGCCCAAATCCCACTTCTCCACCCCCAGCACCAGGCTCTCCGGTGACTTACTTGGACAGGTTGGGCTCTGGTTTTCTGCCCCCTCCTCTTCTGGAAAGAAAGAAGAGAAATGCGCTATGGGGAATCTGTGACTGCCACAACCAGGACCCTAATCCCATTTCCTGCAGGCTCCCCGCCCTTGCCCCAAAGTGTACCAGGCTGGCCTCCCTGATCTTGCCAACTCTCCAAACTAGGATGTCCTCTGCAAGCAGTCTGTTTCCTGGCTGAGCTGCACTTGTTGCTCTCCAGGGGGTCCTGGACATCAGTGCCCATTGAGGCAAGGCTCCTGCCTGGACACCCACCCCTCCAGCGCCTGGAGCTAAGCTGCCTGCCAGCTCTCAGGAGGAATCCCCAGGGCTCCTTGTCACTCACCCTGCCACCCTGGGAATTGTTCCCTCCCAATCCCGGGGCCCCAAGCCTTAGCAGAAAGGCTCCCCACCTTTGGAGGGTTGCCTCTGGCATCATCATTGTGCCAGGGGGCCACAGAGAAGGGAAAACAGCTCATCCCCAACCCACCCACCTAGAAACAGGACACTGAGGCCTTTGCTTGGGCTCTTTGGCCTGCGAATCAAACATCTGGAGGAGTTTCTTTCTTTCTCCAGATCAGATCCCACAGGTTTCTACTCAGTCCATGGCCCAGCGCCCACGCCCAGGAGCCCAGCACTTACGGGAAGAGCTGCCACCCAGGAGCAGCAGCAGAAGCAGGAGGGTGCCCCAGGGACCCATGGTGGCCCGCTGCGGAGGGGGCCTCCCGGGAGCTCCCGAACCCGGCTCTCAAGTCCCCTTTGGCTGGCTGGCTGGCGGGATGCTCACTGCCTTCCCCTCCTGCTGGCTGCCCACTGGCGGAAGTGAGCCCCCTCATTTGGAGCTGTCCTTATATAGTTCTCAGCCACTGAGCTAACTGGGATAAGAAGTTCACAGAAGATTGCAAAAGGTCCAAAGGGCAGAGTCCTGGGTCCTCCTGCGTTTCCACATTAGGTTTGCCTGGGCTAAGGGCCCCAGCAGGAAAGGCAGGGAGGGCAGAGGAGAAAGGAGGGCTGCCTGAGGGCCGATTAGGAGGCCTTTCTCTGAGGTGCCTTCTCTCCTCAAAGGGTTTTCTGAAAGTACTCGGTCCTGGAGGATGAGTCCCTGATCTGAGCCTTGGTCTCAGAGGTTTTAGGGCTATGGAAGGGATTTTTAGAGATGGTCCAATCGACAGCTCTTTGTCATGAGCAGAAAAGGCAACTGAGGTCCAGACGGAAATGGGCTGCCTTCCTCTAGAGAAAAGGAACAGCTCATTGGAATAAAAAAAAAAAAATTGCCTTCAATCTCTATTCGAATGACTCTGACTGCCTACTGGGAGCAGCTCAGCTCTCCAAATACTCCGTCTACAGCTTCCGCTTCTCTGTCTGTCTGTCTCTGCCTGTGTCTGTCTCTGACTCTCTGCCTCTCTGTCTCTCTCTCTCTCTCCCTCCCTCCTTCCTTCCTTCCCCCCCCCCCCCCCCCCCTGGGTCCCAGGCTCTTAAAACCCTGCCATCCAAGGACAGGTTGAAGGGGCTGGGGGTGTTTATCTTGGACAAGAGAAGCCTTAGGGAGCATCCCCTCACTGAATTCCAGGACTTGAAGATCCGGCTTGGGAAAGAGGCGTTCTTTCATCTTCCTGTGTTTGGTCTTGGGGGTAGAACAGGAAACAGGGGGTGGGAGTCACTAAGAGGCTGATCTAGGCTTCACGGCATGAAGAGCCCCTCACCTTCAGGGCTCCTCTGAAGCAGATAAGGCTGCCGCCTAAGGAAGGAGCTCCTCCTCCTTGGAGGTCGTCGGGCAGCAGCCGGACCACCACTGACCAGGGAGGGGTCAAGGGGATTCTTGGTCAGAGCAGCTGGCTTCTGGGGTCCCTTCCAGCTCTGGGATGCTGAGGCAGTGAGGGTGGGGGAGCCTAGACAGGTGTGTGGGCCTGTCATTAAAAAGCTTTTTGGGAAAGGCACTACCTGGACCTTTGGAGGGGAAAAGAAAAAGCAAAGGGCCAGGGAACTGGTCAGGAGCCGGAGACCAAGGCAGTAGAGAGGGCTCAGGGAGCCTGGAGTCCAGGTTGGCTCCCTCCAGACCATGGTGGATCATGGAAAGCCCCGGCTAATGATCCCTGCTGGTCTTAGACACTTACAGCACAAACCCTTTGAGGAGAAGTGGAAACCAAGCCCCGGGACATGAGGGATAATAGGCTCCAGGGTCTTCCCTCTGGTTCCTTAGGAATCAGGGTCGAGGAACCTTTCTGTAAACAGGTGCTCCTGTATTCATTCCTAAGGATTCTGGAAAAGTACTGGAGGGGAGGTAAGCAGGCCTAGGCCAGCACCTAGAGATGGCTCCTCCTGGGACCCTGGCACCTACACCTACTGCTGAGATGTGTGACCCTGGGCAAGTCATTTCCTCATTGAGTCTCCATCTCCCAACTTTAGAATGATGATGACTATCATTGCCCAGTCTTTCTCACACAGTTGTGTGGGGAAAGTGCTCTGAAAACCTTAAGTGACAGAGAAAGTGGACACCATTATGCTCTTTTTTAAAATTCGCCCTGCAGCTAGATATCAAGAGGAACTTCCCGGTGGGGAATGTCTCTGGGTCTGGTCCTAGAGCCAGGCCCTGAAGGACACTCACCCAGGCATCCCAAGCGCTGTTCCTTCAGAGGCAGGGGTTCAGACATAAGGTGCTCTCAAATGACCATGGATCCTAGGAGAAATGTCCTAACTCATTGATAATAAGAGGAATTCAAAACAGAATCTCTCAGAGGCAAATTGGCAAAGATGAGCAAAACTTCTTGCTTAAGAAGCTTCAGGACCCCAGTCTTGGAAGGGACCTATGCCCAAAGTGATGGTGGGCAGTGAGTGGGAAAAACCTCTGGCATTTTCCTGGGAGCTGATAGGGAGCTTAGCTCCAGTCTTGGGGGTGAGGGGGGTGGGGGGAGCCCTGCATCAGTGGATGCTAATGCCCACAGTCCAGGTGGTGAGGGCTTTCAGCCAGCAAACAGACAAGCACATTCATGCCCTCACCCACAGCAGGGCATTGGTCCAAAGCCACTAGAAAACAGCTTGGAGCTCTGCTTAGCAGGTCCTTCACTTCTCTTTGCCCCAGCTACCTCCTTCCATGGGTACGTATCCCCAAGGAGGAGATCAAAGGCGCCAAGAAGGGGTCCATCCAGCCCCACACAGTGACAGCAGCACCTTTTGTGGTCACAACAAACTGGAAGCAAGGTGGGTGCCCACTGACCAGGGAATGCCCAGACAAGGGGATTCAGAAAGGTGTGAGAAGAACTTTGTAATGAAAGCAGAAGCAGGAGAAAAATGCAGGCGCTAAGCCCAACACTACACAAGAATGGAACCTTGGGTTTTTGCACAAACAAAGCCAAAGCAACCAAGATTAGGAGAGAAGCAGAAAGCTGGGAAAGAATTTTTACAACCAGTATCTCTGATAAAGGCCTCATTTCTAAAATATATAGAGAACTGAGTCAAATCTATAAGAATACAAGTGATTCCCCAATTGATAAATGGTCAAAGGATATGAACAGGCAGTTCTCAGATGAAGAATTAAAGCTATCTATAATCATATGAAAAAATGCTTTAAATCACTACTGATTAGAGAAATGCAAATTAAAACTCTGAGGTACCACAAAACACCTATCAGATTGGCCAACATGACAAAACAGGAAAATGATAAATGTTGGAGGAGATGTGGGAAAATTGGAACACTAGTGCATTGTTGGTAGAGTTGTGAACTGATCTAACCACTCTGGAGAGCAATTTGGAGCTATGCCCAAAAGGCTATAAAAATGTGCATACCCTTTGACCCAGCAATAGCACTTCTAGGTCTGTACCCCAAAGAGATCATTTAAATGGGAAAAGGACCCACATGTACAAAAATATTTATAGCAGCTCTTTTTGTGGTGGCAAAGAATTGGAAATTGAAGGGATGCGCATCATTTGGGGAATGGCTGAACAAGCTGTGGTGTGAGTGTAATGGAATACTATTGTGCTATAAGAAATGATGAGTGGGCAGACTTCAGAAAAAACTGGAAAGACTTGTATGGTCTGATACTGAGTGAAGTGAGCAGAACCAGTAACAGTAACAGCCATGTTGTGCAATGACTGACTTTGATAGACTTAGCTCTTCTCAGCAATGCAAGGATCTAAGACATTTCCAAAAGTCTCAGATGGAAAATGCTCTCCACGTCCAGAGAAAGAACCATGGAGTCTGAATGCAGATCGAAGCAGACTATTTGCTCTTTCTGTCTCTTTGTATCTGTCTGTCTGTCTCTCTCTGTATCTTTCTGTCTGTCTGTCTCTCTTTGTTTCTTCTTTCTCATAGTTCCTCCCATTGGTTCTAATTCTTCTTTATAACATGACTAATGTGAAAATATGTTTAATATGAAAAAAATGGAACCTTGGGTGCTAAGCCCAATGCCACGCAGGCATGGAACCCAGCTTCACTGGCACTAAATGCCATGGCCAGCCTTGGTCCAGGAGGATGGGAGCTTCCGTCCAAATCCATTCAGTCCAATCCAATCAGCATATCTTATAGCCCTTCTCTGAGGCAAAGCAGGGCTGGGGACCCAGAGACACACAGACCACAGCTCCAGTCCATGCTGCGGGTACAGGGGAGGGGCTCAGAGGGCCAGGCTGGCGCCACTTGGAGTGATGCGGTCAGCACAGTCATTTGCGCTGGGGTGGATGATACCAGTGGACCATGGCATTGTGGAAGGCACTTTGCTGAGCAGCCCTGGATTTGCTGTGAACATTGCCCACGCCTCCACGTGCCCCAGCTTGCCCTGCCTACCTTTCTTCTTCAGGCTATAGGAACCATAGATAGCAAGAGCTACCATTTATTTATATGGTGGCCTCAGGTCTACACATGTTTCTTACAATTCTAATCATCATCATTGGTATCGCATTGTAAGGTTTGCAAAGAGCTTCATCAATATTCTCTATCTGACCCTCACAACAATCCTAGGAGGGAGGTGCATTATGATCCCCATTTTACAGATGATAAAACTGAGGCAGACAGAGGTTCAATGACTTGTCCAGGGTCATGCAGCTAGTAAATGTCTGAGATTGGATTTGAACTCAGGTCTTCCTAATGTTGGGCCCCACACTGCAGCCAGTGCACCACCTAGTAGTCTCCAGCTACTTACAATGGGGTCTTAAAATGGGAAGAGAATTGAGAGGCTTTCTAATCTAATGGACCCCTTCATTTTACAGGGCAGGAAACTGAAGCTCATATGGGGAGAAATGACACGCCTCTGACCAGAGAGGGAGTGAGTGTCACAGCTGGCATCTGAAGCAGAGTCTTCTGGCTCAAATCCAGCTCTCTTTCCAATACCATGTGCATCCCCATTTTATAGGTGGTGAAACTGAGATCCAGAACCAGTTCTTAATAGCTCCCCTTCAGGAGCCCCTCTGACCTGGTAATTCCAGTCCCGAAGATTGTATTCCTCCTTAATCAAGCCACAAGAATGTCCCGACCACCTCCTGTGAGCCAGCTCAGCCATGGCAGGAACAAAGACCTAAGATTCAGCCCTGCCCTCAAGAACCTCACCACAGTGGCCGTAACACCAAACATGCCAAAGTCTGTCAGTGGCAAATTACAAGTTCAGGCTTTATTGACCGGGTGGGTGGTCACGGTGGGCGTCCTGGAGGAGGGGGCACTGAGAACAGATGTCAGTTTACCACGGTTTATCAGGTTGTCATGCACTACACTAACATGATCCAGAGCCATTGGGAGCCTCCGGGGCTCGGCAGGATCCCTCTGGAATGGCGCTGCTGAATCCCAAGGACACTGGTCCTCAGCTTGGCCGTATCAGAAGTGATACTGGCTCCCAAGCAGCAGCTTGTGGGGTCCGGGGGTGAGGGTGGGGGACAGAGGCCCTGCCTGGCGTCCCAGCTCTGTGACTCTGGGCAAGTCCTTTTCTCTCTCTGGACCTCAGCTTAGTCACCTGCCAGATGAGAGGGCTGGGAGATGATCCCAAAGGTCCCTTTCACGGCTAACTTCTGCGTTCCCACCTCGACGATCTCGCTGCCTCATGGCAGTATATGTGTGGGGAGGGGCTCTGGTTCCTGCCTCTCTATGGTCCTAGTCACAATCACTATTGTCATCCCCAACAGCACTGCTGAGGCCCTTCTCACCTGGGTGCCAGGCACATAAAACACCCTTGGGCCGGTGTGCCCGCCCAGGAAGACACTCAGTAGATTTTCAGCATGGACCGTCCCCTTTCCCAGTTCTGCTGTTTGTGCCTCCTGCCCTCTTAGATGGCGACCTCAAGGAAGGCAGGGCTGGATCTCCTGTCCCCCCTTCCCGATCCAGTCATGGTTTTGTCTGTGCCACCGGCTAAACTGCCTTTGTGACAGACCCGTGACCGAATGCTGTTTCCAGCCATGAGCCTGGGTTCCCATGGGCTCAGCCACTTCTGTCATTGCAGCTACCATGGGAAAAACGGGTGAGCCCATACCAATATAAAGACTGGACAGGGATGGAGAAATCAGTTAAATTACCAAGATGTCCTCAGGCTTGTTTATCACATGCCGGGGGCGGGGAGCTACACACTTAAAAAAGTCCCTTCCCACAAAGGCTTCAGAAGTATGTATTAAGTGCCTACTGTGTGCCAGGCACTGTGTGAGGTGCAGGGGATAAAACACCTCCAAGGGCTTGCATTCTTTCAGGGGACACGTTGCACATAAGTGAGAGAGGAAAGAGGGCACCTGCAGAGTTAGGGCGTGTGACGTGGGGACTGGGGCTGAGGAGTCAGACAGGGAGGAGGAGGGGAACTGAGACAACAGCTGGAGGAGAGGACTCGTGGTCGAAAGGGTCGGAGGCCAGGCTGGTGAGGGCAGGGAAGAGGCTGTCAGACTGGACATTGTGATGAGGTCAGAAGGTAGTGGGGGCTTTAGGAGGGTGAGTGGAAAGGAAGGGTCAGCATTGAGGGAATCCTGGGGGATTGTTGGCAGGTCTCCTAGGTCCGGTCAGGGTTTCACTAGGAGGCACAGGTGTGTTTGCACAAAGCAGGAAAGGAACCAGCTGATAGGAAGAGGATGGAGATTAGAGGGGGATGACTGAAGGAACAATCTGCTGGGAAATTTGGGACGGCGGGGAGGGGGATCAAGGGGCACGGAGAGGGTCGGTCTTGGCCTAAGACGGGCTCCCAGGGAGCATTGATTTGAGGAGCAGGGTGGGAGGGGACCTCAAGGCAAATGGTCTCAAACTTCTCAATCAATCGTCTCTTACCTTAAGGAACCTACAACCTGGCAAACGGTAGGTGCCCGGGCAGTAAATACAAAGTCATTTCAGCCGGGCTGGGTAGAACCTCAAAGTGAGAGCATCAGGAAAGGCCTCTTCTAGGAGGTGACGCTTGGCCTGAGCCATGATGTGGGGGGGATTCCGAGAGGCCGGGGTAAGGAGGGAGGGCCCTTCTGGGTTAGGGGCTGCCTATGCCAACCCCCCAGGAGCAGACAAGGCCTGTCCTGGAGGGGGCCCCCAAAGAGGCCGGTGTGGCAGAGAGTCGGAGTGGAGGGAGTGGTGACACGAATGTAGAATCCGCTCGAGAGGCGGTGAAGGGCGTGAAACCCTACCACCAAAGGGAGCTTCTGAGGAGGGAGGAGATCCCCCCCAGCGGCTGAGTGGAGGCCAGTTCCAGAGAAGGGACTGGAAGCTGGGAGGGGAGCGCAGGAGGCACGAGGGGCTGTCCAGGCAAGCGCATGAGGGCTGGTGGTGGGGAGACGGCGGAGATGTAGGCCAGAGATGCTGGGGCCTGGCACAGGAGAGGATGGAAGGGCACAGCTGAAGGATGAGTACACCAGAATGACGTAGGCCTCAGGGCATGCACCCCAGTCACTCCAGGGGCCACATTCCCACGCAATTCTGTGTTTCCCAGCGGGTAATCAAAGCTTTCTGACAACGGAGCATGTCGAGACCTTAGAACGTCCCTCAGGGCAGTTATCCTGCAGAAAGAACAGCCCAACGTCTCTTCCTTTGCTTTGCCTCCACTCCCTCTGTTCCTGGGGAAAATCCCTGCCTCTGACAGATCTGGGGGGCACGGAGGCAGAAGGCCTCCGATCCAGACCTGGCCCTGCCCCTAGCATGCTATGTCACCCTGGGAGAGTCACTTTCCCTCTCTGAGCCTTGGCCCCTTCAGCTGCTACCCCACCGGCTTGTGAAGCATTCCTACATCACTGAGTGTTAGCACATGGTACACGCCCGGTGAGGTGCGCAGGTGCTTCGGTGGCCTGGAGGTAGTTAAAGTCAGGGTCTGCAGTCAGGAAGACCTGAGTACAAATGTGGCCTCAGGCACTTCCTAGCTGGGTGACCCTAGCAAGGCACTGACCCTCTGCCTGCCTCATTTTCCCAATTGCAAAAGGGAGGTAATAACAGCACCTCCCTTCCAGCGTTGTAAGAATCGGAGATGATGTTTGTAAAGTGCTTAGAGCCTGGTACAGAGTAGGAGCTTAATAAATGCTTGTTTCCTCATTCCCTTCCTTCCTCCCTCCCTTCCTTCCTCCCTCCCTTCCTTCCTCCCTCCCTTCCTTCCTCCCTTCCTTCCTTCCTTCCTTCTTTCCTTTCCTTCTCTCCTTCTCTCCCTCTTTCCTCCCTTCCTCCTTCCCTTCTTTCCTTCCCTCCCTTCTTCCTTCCTTCCTTCTCTCCTTCTCTCCCTCTTTCCTCCCTTCCTCCTTCCCT
>NW_020943962.1:331835-363633 GCF_900497805.2 Vombatus ursinus
TTCCTTCCTTCCTTCCTTCCTTCCTTCCTTCCTTCCTTCCTTCCTTCTTTCCTTCCTTCTTTCCCTCTTTCCTCCCTTCTTTCCTTCCCTCCTTTCCTTCTTCCCTTCTTCCTGAGAGGTCGTGAATTGGCCAGGACCACCCAGCTAGTCTGTGGCATAGCGAGGACAAGAGCCCAGGACTCCTGACTTCCAGCCCCAAATTCTTTCCATCCCACCACACTTCCTGTATAAGTGTCTGGGGAGGAAATGGAGACCTGGCCCACCCAAAAGCAGCCCTGGTGGGCCTCACTGCCTGGCACAGATATGTTGTAACCTCCCTCTCACCTGCCCAGGGAAAGCCTAGTGTTGCCCAAACCATGGCCTGTTGCTGGACAGGCAGCCCAGGGTCCACAGAGCAAAGAAATGAAATGACATGGGCAGAGTGTTTGGCAAACCTTAAAGGACCAGGTACATGACAGCTCCCCCCAGGGGGTGTTCGGGGAGGACCAGAACCTCTGGGGTGAGGGCTGCTTGTCCACCTTTGGTTTCCGCCTGGCACTTAACTTTCACCTGTGGCTCTGGGAAGCTGTAACGTGCAGTGACCACACCCTGGTCAAACTGTCCCAGCAGATGGGCTAAACCACGTTGAGGATAATCACCAAGCCTCAGACTCATTGGTGGGTTGGGGGTTGTCTAGCCCAAGCATGTGGAGACATCCCCCAGAATAGGTGGATGAGAACAATTTGTTCCAGTGGCTAAGAAGAGGCTGAAGCAGGCCTGTGGAATGCTTAGAGCTCAGTCAGACACTGAAGACCCCAAGGTCACCCACTGCATCCCAGGTGTCGCCAGGCGTCCTGACATTTGTCCTGCCACTGGACTTCAATGACTTTGGAAGAGAGAGAGGCTGGCGACTTCCCACAGCTCTGCCTCACTTCAGATCGATTCATGGCAAGTGAAGACATCTCCCCACGAGGTCACTGGTCCTCATCAAAAATAAAGGGTGAACACCACTAACAGCAGCTGCTTGCTATTATGAGCCATCAATGAGCATTTGGGAAACCCCAGGAAGTGGACAGCTCTGGGCCAAGGATGGGGACACACAGACATGAGGGAGAGTCCCTGCTCAGACAGGACAGAGAGAGAGGCGATGGGCCACACACGGCACTCACACACAGACACACACACGTGTACACACCAACAGTACACATGTGTACGTACACAATACACATGCAGAGATAGCGCACAATATGCATTCACATAAGACATGCACACTCACAGAAACATTCACACTCACACACATGTGCATGCACACACATACATACACATGTACTTTGGGTTTCATATGTCCAGTGCCCAGCATAGTACCCAGCACACAGTAGGTGCTTAGTAAGTGACTACCGATTGATGATGAGGCAGCCAAGTAGGATTTTGGTGGAAGGTTAAATCAAGATTAGGACATCTTTACAGCGATGCTTGTTGTTCTGACCTGACATCAGCAGGACAAAAGTAGAAAACTATTCCACTGAAAGTAATTGATCAGGCACGGAAGAAGTCCCTGCCATGCCGGGTCTGAAGGCCCCCATTGGTGTCTCCCCTGCTTCCACCAGTGCCTGGGCACGAATTCCCACAATCTCCCTGAGAAGTGGACTCTCAGCCATTGGGGTTGGAGGGGTCCAGGGACAGGGGACTCAGGACATTCTGGCCGGTCCAGTGCACTTTGGACAAGCCCAATTGGTCAGCCACTTCTTCTCTGCTCTGAGGTCAGAGGCTGCCTCTCCAGAGCCTCCCTCTGTGTCTACTTATTCAGAGCTCCCTGGAAGCCTTCGAGAGGCCGGGAGGCATGGCGGAAGTGATGGCTTCTGAGCCAGGAGACACAGCTCAGTCCCTAACTCTGATGTTAGGATCTGTGTGACCTTCAAGGGTCCCTTCAGCCCTCTGGGCTCCTTCCCTTGTCTGCAGACGCAGGGCCTCGGAGTAGACGGTCTCAGGTCCCTTCCGATTCACAATCTTCCATCCTCCTTGTCCGATTTCCCCTGGCCGGACTCTGAGGATGCCTCTTGTCCATGGGGGGCATGGGACTGGAGTGTTAGGCAGGTTATTGTGCGTTTGGTCTAGAAAGGGCGCTGAACTTGGTCTAGAAAGGGCGCTGAACCTGGAGCCAGCGCTCCAGAGATGGAATCTTGACTGTAACTTACTAGCTCTGAGAACCCTCAGAGGCCAGTCCACTGGCCTGTTCTCCATCTTCATTCTCCGTGGCCTCTCCCTGTTGCTCACTCTGTCTTCCTCCATGCTCTCTTTTCTCTGGGCTTTTGATTGGCCCCCCCACCCCAGTTCTCCTCCTCCCTCTCTGACCACTCCTTCTCTGATTCCTTTGCTGGATCTTCCTCCAGATCATGCCCTTTAACCTCAGATGTCCTTCAGGGCTCTGTCCCATGCTCTCTCCTCTCCTCTCCTCTCCTCTCCTTTTCTCTTCTTCTCTCCTTTCCTCTCCTCTCCTCTCTCTCCTCTCCTCCTCTTTTCTTCTCCCTCTATACCATTTCACTTGGAGATATAATCAGAGCCCATGGATTTAATGACCCTCTCTGGGCTGGTGATTCTCTGCCTTTCCCGCCCCAATCTCTCTTCTGACCTCCAATCTCTCATCTCCAATGGTCTCTCAGACATCTCAAGCTGGATGTCCAATAGACATCTTAAACTTGATATGTGCAAAACAAAACTCATGATCTTTCCCCCTGCACCCTTCTAATCTCCTACCTGCCCTGTGACTGGTGAGCGCACCACCCTCTCCCCAGTTTCCCAGGCTCCCAACCTAGGAGTCATCCTGGGCTCCTCACTCTCTCTCACCCCGCCCCCCCATATCCAATATGGTGCCAAGGCCTGTCAATTCCACCTTTGTTGCATCTCCCCAAACCCCTTTTCCTCCCTTGCTCTCCTTTGACCCTCATCACCTCACACCTGGATTATGGCAGTATGTGGGGGGGGTCCTACCTGTCCCAAGTCTCTCCTCACTCCCATTCATCCTCCATTCAGACACTAAAGGGATTATCCTGCAGCACAGGTCTGAGCCTGTTGCCCCCTGCTCAATGAGCTCCAGTGGCTGCCTGTCGCCTCCAGGACCAAATATAAAATCCCCAGTTTGGCTTTTGAAGCCCTTCATGACCAGCCCCCAGCCCTGCACCTTTCCAGTCTTCTTACACGTTCTCTGTAGTATAGCATCCTTGGTGTCTCGGCTGTTCCTTGAACAAGACACCCTATGTGCCAGCTCAGACGTTTTCTCTGGCTCTGTCCCCCATGCCTGGAATGTTCACTCTCCTTCCTCATCTCTGCCTCTTGGCTTCCCTGGCTTCCTTCGAGTCCCAGCTAACATCCCCCTTTCCAGGAAGCCTTCTCTGTCCCCCTTATGGCTGCTGGGGCCTCCCTGGCCATTACTCCTTGTCTGGTCCATATCTGTTTGTCCAGGGCTGTCTCTCACTAGACTGTGAGCTCTTTGAGGGCAGGGGCTGACTTTTCACCTTCTTTGTATTCCCAATGCCTGGAGCATTTGCGGACTGAATTTCTCCTGCCTTCCTCAGTTCTCTCCTGTTGACAGTATGGGTCCTCTTCTGCACAATGAATGCTTTTTCCACCTGCCCTGTGATCATGCAGGTGGGCTGTGGTAGGGAGCCCTGAGGGCATGGGAAGGCCATCCCTTGGCTGCCCACCCCAGTAATGAGCTACAACTTCAGGGCATTGCCACTGAGCTATCGATCACTGAATGGTCAGTGTCAGCCTGGCAGCCAGGACAGTGGAGAGAGTGTGGGAGACCTGGGGGTCAAATCCGGCCTCTGGGGGACTGTGAGTGACCTCCTTTAGCTCTCAGAGCCTCAGTATCTCCCCAGCCAGAAGA
Source organism: Vombatus ursinus (assembly GCF_900497805.2). NCBI lineage: Eukaryota > Metazoa > Chordata > Mammalia > Diprotodontia > Vombatidae > Vombatus > Vombatus ursinus. Next base: position 335,701 of record NW_020943962.1, read on the forward strand.
CCATAGACACGCGCTGTCTGGGGCCAGAACATCCCAGGCCCTGCCCCTCAATGGCCAAGAGAGATTCACAAACAGGAGGAGCCAGGCTGATGTGAGCAGCTTCTCCAGAGGAAGCAGTTACCAACCTCTGTGCCACCTCACTGCCTCGGCCAGCCAACCCCATATTCTGGTGGATGGAAACCAGAGAGGGCAGGATTTGGGCTGGAGGTCTAGAAGACGGGTCCTAGACCACCTCCCTTAACTGTCCAAGCAAGAAGTGTCTACTCTCCGCTGAGTGTCCAAACACCTTGGATGTACCTCTCCTGGGCAGGTAACACAGCCCATGTCTTATTGCTGCTACTCACCTGTGGGCAGTGTGGTGGAATGAGCCCAGAACTTTAGATCAGAGTGTGTGACCTTCCCCTCTCTGGATCTGGCTCCTCCTCCCCCAATCCAGCAGTTGGCCCACATCATTTCAAAGGCTCCCGGGGGCTCTAAAATCCTGTGATCTCTCAGGGCAGGGACCGGCATGGGCAACCTTCAAGACCCAGAAGGGGGCCTTACACACAGCAGGGAATGCTCCATTGCAAAGCCCAGTTGGCTCCCGGCATGCCAAGCCCAGCGCAAACAGGGATGGATCTGCTCCAGATTCTTGGCTGGGTGCCACAAGTCCAGAGTGGACCTGTTTCCCCATTAGCCCCCTCTCTCCAAGGGCCTATGACCTGTTCCCTCTGAAGAGGACATCAGTCCCATTGCTCAGTCCTTGGGGTCACTATCTGTAAGTGGTTTGCAGATTGATAAGAGGGCCCAGGATCTAAGAGGCACCAACCCTGGTCGGCAGCCACATGCCTCTGGATGCTTTCAGAAGGAAAAATGGAAGCTTCTTTGTCTCACCAATGGAAATTCTAGTTCTCTTTCTTCAAGGCAGGCAAGTGAAAAGAACAGTAAACCAGAAGTCATGAAGAACCAGGTCCTCATCCCAGCTAGGCCACCAGCTCATTACATGTCTTGCCCTCTCTTGGCCTCGGTCTCCCCCTCTGTAAAGTGAGGGAGTCAGGCAGGGTAACACCATGTCTAAGTCCTTTGTAGGTCTAATATTCTATGGATCTGTGGATGGGGAAGGAGCTGGGACAGTTCCCAAGCTTAGGCACCGAGGAAGCATCAAACTTAAGAGAAGATGAGTCTACCTTTTCCTTCCTCAATGTGGCTCCAGGTTTTTAGCCTTCCTGTGTGCATTTCTGAGTGATGTTAGAAATGAAAGTCTGACAAACGGGAGGAAGACTAGATGGAAGGAAATGCACAGGTAGTAATCATAATGGTGAATGTGAATGGGAAGAACTCTCTCATGAAACAGAAGTGGGTAGCAGAGTGGGTCAGAAAACAGTAGCCTACAATATGTTGCTTATAAGAAACGCACTTGAAGTAGACAGACACACACAGAGTAAAGGAAAACCTGGAAAGGCTTGTATGAACTGATGTGAAGCGAAACGAGCAGGACCAGGAAAGCACCATACACAGGGGCAGCAACATCACGTGGTGATCAGCTATGAATGACTCAGCTCTTCTCAGCAACACAATGACCCAAAACAAGTACAAAGGACTCTTGAAGGAAAATGTTCTCCACGTCCAGATAAAGAACCGATGGGCTCTGAATGCCAATCAAAGAATATATTTTTCATTTCATCCTTTCTCATGGGTTTTTTTCATTTTTGATATGTTTCTTCTTCCACAACTGTGATGAATATGGAAATATGTTTTACATGATAGGATATGTATAAACTGTATCAAACTGCCTATGGTTTTCAGAAGAGGGGGGAGGGGAGGAGATTTGGAACTCAAAATATTGTAAAAATGAATGCTAAAATTTTCTTGATTTGGAATTGTGGGTAAAAATAAAATGTTATTTAAAAGAAAAATAAATTAAATTTTAAGAAAGCATAAAAAATGAAAAGTCCAAGAGATAGAGTTTCTGGGTAATTAATAATTTATTAATTGTGGTGAGCAAATAATCAATAAATTGATCTCAGCAATCAAAGATGTCCCCTGGAGGACATTGAATGCTGAAAAGCCTTTGGAAAAGGGGTTGTCCCTGAGGATGGAAATCAACTGTGATTGGTTAACAATCAATGGGGGGGGCAGACATGTTAATGAGGAGGTGGGCAAAAAGTCTTCAGCTCCTCCTGCTGAGAACTTGGCCTAATCAGGAGACTCAGCTGCCTCCAGCAATCAGGCAAAAGAATCCATCTCTACCCAGATCTTGCTGGTTGCCTTTCCCCTTCATATAAGGGGTCACTCTAAATTCTAATGGAAGGCTCCAAGGACAAGAGTTTATTTCCAAAGGGCGAGAACTCACCTCCACTGGATTCTATTTGTAAGGGCTTCTAGTTGGGTAGGGTTCCAGATCAAGAAGCCTGTGCCCAGAGGAATTGGGCAAACTCATCTATCAACAATGTCCTTCAGAGACTAGCTGAATAATCTACAGGGGCTGATTTCTGAATGAGGAAATAGGAAGGGAAAACCTGAAGCCTAATTTAATCATTGGTTATTAATAAAAGAGGAAAATAATCATTTCTCTTAGTGTTGTTGTTTTTTAAAACCCATCCTTAGGAACATCTTCATTTTCCCAGGCCCAGCTGACAACCTGATCATCCAATTGGGCTAAATGCCAGATTTCCTGGGTGGCTCAGGTAAATACATGAGCAGAGTGAGGCATGATCTCCCAGTTATGTTTGACCCAGCCTTTGAGATCTCATGCCACACCCAGTGAATACTTCATGAATGAGTTGGTCCATGAATCAGTCCTTTCATTACAGAGTCAATGAGGACATGACACACCACCCCTCTACCAAGAATCCTGACAATGGACCCCTCATGGGCCACTCGTCCTAAAAGAGCCCAAGGAAACTAGGTAGAGCAAGGCAACAATCTTTGACCTGCAAGCTAACTCTCCTCCATGTTTACTTCAATTATCTGGATGTTTTGGTGAGGGGAGCCTGGTGAGCTGGTTAATTGTTCTAGTTCCAGAGACAGAGAGGAGAGAGAGAGAGAGAGAGAGACAGAGACAGAGACAGAGACAGAGAGACAGAGAGACAGAGAGAGACAAAGAGAGACAGAGAGAGAGAGACAGAGAGAGACAGAGAGACAGAGAGACAGAGAGAGAGACAGAGAGAGACAGAGAGACAGAGACAGAGACAGAGAGAGACAGAGAGAGACAGAGAGAGACAGAGAGAGAGAGAGAGACAGAGAGAGAGAGAGACAGACAGACACAGACACAGACATAGACACAGAGACAGAGAGAAAGGGAGAAAGAGGGGGAGAGGGAAGGGGGAATGGATGAAAAGGCAGACACAGAGACAATATTTATTAAGCATTTACTATGTGCTGGGTGCTGTGTTAAGTGCTGGAGAGACAAATCAAAGCCAGCAAGGTGGTCACAACTCTCCAGGGGCTTACACTCTAACAGTTCTGGAGGACAATACATACTGGCTATGGATAAAGGAGGAGAGGGACTTGATGGAGGCCAGGCTGTGAGTGAGGAGGTGAGTTGAGCCTGGGTGAAGTGAAAATGGTGTGGGCTCCTTGCAAAGACTGAGTGAAGATAGGAAGAGGCTGGAACTGGTCTGTGCTCTCTGGAGATGAGACCTGCTGCTTCTCCACCTTCCTTCTCATTCTCTTAAAATTCTCCAAGGACCCAAGGAATACATCCTTCCACTCACTCCTCAAGTGCTCTGCCCTGGTGACCAGTAACAATGGAGCACCTTTTCAACTTAATCACCAATACTTACTGAGTTCCTGCTTTTGTGGAGGATCTACTGCTCAGCCAGTGAGGGGCCCCTCAGCCTCTCTCAGAGCTGTACAATCTCTTCTGGATGAATTGATCGTCTGACTTCCCTGGGCTCACTCTTCAATGGGCAGCTCCAGGCATTTCCATCTCTAGCCACTGGCCTGTCTACACAACGCAGGGCTCTTTCCAAGTGGAGCATTAGGAGGAACAATGACCCCTCCCTCTAACCCTAGATGTCTCTCAGAATTGTCCTGGGCCCTCTTCTCTTCTTCCTCTGGACTAGTTTCCTTGGTGACTTCATCAGCTCCCATGGATTTAATGACCCTCTCTATGCTGATGATTCTCAGATCTACCTTTCCTGCCCCAAACTCTCTGTTAAACTCCAATCTCTCATCTCCATCTGCCTTTTAGATATCTCAAACTGGATATCCTGAAAATGTCTTAAAATCAATATGTCTAAAAAAAATAACTGTTCTCCCCTTAAACTCTCCCCCCTCTACCCCAACCTTCTCTATGACTGTCTAGACTCTAAAAGGGGTGGGGAACCTGAAGCTTCGAAGCCACATGTGGTCCTCTAGGTCCTCAAGTGCAGCAAATTTGTTCTGTGAAGTTTGGATTCAGTCAAAGGGCCATGCTTGAGGACCTGGAGGACCACATGTGGGGACCACCTGTGACCTTGAGGCCACAGGTTCCCCACCCTTGGTAGAGCACTCCTCCTTCCAGTCCCTCAGGCTCCCAACCTAGGACTCCCCCCATCTCTCACCCTCCAGATCCAATATGGCAGCCAAGGCCTGTCAATTTCACCTTTGTACTGTCTTTTATATATGCCTTTCTCTCCCCTGACTCACGACCCACTCTAGTTCAGACACCTATCACCTCTCACCCGGAAAACTGCCATAGCTGCTGGGGGTCTGCCTGCTTCAAGTCTCTCTCCACTCCATTCCATCTCCGCACCCAGTGATCTTCCTGAAGTGCCAGTCTGATCATGTCAACCCTCCCCCCACCAACTCAATAAACTCCAGTGACTCCCTATTTGCCAGGGTCAAATAAAAAGTGCTCTGTTTGGCATCCAAAGCCCTTCACAACCTGGTTCCTCCTATCTTCCCAGCCTTTTTAACACCCTACTCACCTATACTTCCATACAGTGACCCCAGCCTCCTGGCTCTTCCATGAACAAGACCCTCCATCCTACCTCCTACAGGAAGGCTTCCCAATCCCTCTTCACTCCAGCGCCTTCCCTTTGTTAATGATGTCCTATGTATCCTCTCTATAGGACACTTTGTAGCTTATATTAACTTTGTGTATATTGGTGGGCATGTCTCCTTCCCCATTAGCTTGTAAGCTCCTTGAAGGCAGGGACTGTCTTTTGCTTCTTTTTGTATTCCTGATAGTTAGCACAGTGCTTAGCACCTACCAGGTGCTTAATCAATGTTTATTGATAGATGTTGGCCAAAGCCCCTTCCCTTTAATTCCCTCAGAAGTCTCTGATAAGCTGGAGATGGGAGCAATCTTGCTCTCCTAGCTGATAATCTTTCCTGACTCAAAAGCCCTTCCTTTAGTCAGTCACTCCATCCTTCCTTAAAATAGGGGCTCTTAACTTGGCTTCTGTGAACCCTTTTAAAAATATATTTGTTTTGGTAACCGTATTTCAAAAAATGGTTTCCTTTGTAATCCTATATTATTTTTATATATTTTGAAATTTCTTTCCCCATTAGATTATAAACTCCTTTTTCTTATTTTCATTTTTAGATCTTAGCACAGTGCCTAGCATACAGTAGGTGCTTAATAAATGTTGGTTAAATTGAGCTGAGAAACATGATTCCAAGGAAGGGTCCTTCGTCTTCACCAGACTGACTAACAAAGCATCAAGACAGAGAGAGGACAAAGAGCCCCAACCTCAGGTGGATCTGCTTCAATTCAACCTCCCAGAATCCTTTGGGAATTGTAAGTAGATCCTGGGCTCTGGAAGGAGGTGTGAATGCTATCTGCCCCACCCCCACCCCAAACAAGTGGTCTGTTTTACATCCTTTCCACTTCAGTGTCATCATCTTTTAGCTCATCTTCCTGGGTTCAAATTCAGTCTCAGACATGTACTAGTTGCATGACCCTGGGCAAGTCACTTAACCCTGTTTGCTTCAGTTTCTTCATCCCTAAAATGAGCTGGAGAAGGAAATAGAAAACCACCCCAGGATATTTGCAAGAAAACTCCAAATAGGGTCACAAAAAGTTGCACATGACTGAAAACAACTGAACAAATTTTTAGCTCCTGCCCACCTAGGGCTTTTGCTGAAATCTCATTAAGGACCCCTCTTACAGAAATAATTTCAATGAATATGAAAATGAGAAGTTATTAAAGAGACAGCTGGAGCTACACAGGGAATTCATCTAACAGCAGACTTGTAAAACAAACATAGAAAATGGAAACAAGGGTGTGGAATGGGGGTTGAATTTGAAAGGTGCCCCACTTTGGCAAGAATAGTATCTGGAGGGCTAAAGGTCAGATAGAGCTGAAACTGTCACATAAAAAGGACATTGTGAGTTGTGTTGGGGAAAAGAAGAGGACCAAAGAGAGGATAAGATGGAAGCTAGACATCAACCAACATCTCACACTCTGTACCAAGATAAGGTTAAAATGGGTACATGAGCTGGACATAAAGGGTGATACCATAAGGAAATTAGGAGAGCAAAGAATAGTTTACCCGTCAGATCTATGGGGAAGGGAAGAATTTATGACCAAACAGGAGATAGAGAACATTATGAAATGCAAAATGGATAATTTTGATTACATTAAATTGAAAAGTTTTTACACAAACAAAGCCAATGCAACCAAAATTAGAAGGGAAGCAGAAAGCTGGGAAACAATTTTTATAGCCAGGGTCTCTAGTAAAGGCCTCATTTCTAAAATATATAGAGAAGTGAGTCAAATTTATAAGAACACAAATCACTGGGGCAGCTAGGTGTCACAGTGGATAGAGCTCTGGCCTTGAAGTCAGTAGGACCTGAGTTCAAATCCAGCCTCGGACACTTGACACCTACTAGCTGTGTGACCCTGGGCAAGTCACTTAACCCCGACTGCCTCACCAAAAAACGAAACCAAAAAAAAAAGAATACAAGTCATTTCTCAATTGATAAATGGTCAAAGGATGTGAACAGGCAGTTTTCAGATGAAGAAATTAAAGCCATCTATAGTGACATGAAAAAATGCTCTAAATCACTACTTATTAGAGAAACACAAATCAAAACAACTCTGAAGTACCACCTTGGACCTATCAGATTGGCTAGTATGACAAAAAAAGGAAAATATTAAATGATGGAGAAGATGTGGGAAAATTGGGACACTAATGCATTGTTGGTGGAGTTGTGAATTGATCCAACCATCCTGGAGAACAATTTGGAACTGTGTCCAAAGGACTATAAAATTATTCATACCCTTTGATCCAGCAATGCCATTACTAGGTCTTTATCCCAAAGATATTATAAAAAAGAGAAAAGGACCCACATGTACAAAAATCTTTATACCAGTTTTTTTTTTTTTTTTTATGGTGGCCAAGAATTGGAAATTGAGGGGATGCCCATCAATTGGGGAATGACTGATCAAGTTGTGGTACATGAATGTAATAGAATATTATTGTTCTATAAGAAATGATGAGCAGGAGGATTTCAGAAAAACCTGGAAAGACTTACATGAACTGATGCTAAGTGAAGTGAGCAGAACCAGGAAAATATTGTACACAGTAACAGCAACATTGTGCGATGACTAGCTTTGATAGACTTAGCTCTTCTCAGCAATGCAATGATCTAAGACAATTCCAAGGGACTCGGTGGAAAATGCTGTCCACATCCAGAGAAAGAACTATGGAGTTTGAATGCAGATCGAAGCATACTATTTGCTTTCTCTTTTTCTTCTTTCTCATGGTTTTTTCCTTTTATTCTGATTCTTCTTTCACAACATGATTAATATGGAAATATGTGTAATATGATTGTACATGTATAGCCTCCATCAGATTGCCTGCTGTCTTGGAGAGGGAAGAAGGGAGAGAGGGAGAAAAAATTTGGAACTCAAAATCTTGTAAAAATGAATGTTGAAAACAATCTTTTCATGTACTTGGAAAAAAATAAAATACTATTTAGTGTGGAAAAAAAAGATGAACACCATTCACCAAGTTGGATGGAATGATGAGGATGAAGAGAAAGCAAAGTGACTCACTTTGTTCGTATTTTCTCTGACAAAGAGAAGGAACTTTGGTCTTGAGAAGACAGAACAAAAATGATTAATAGAGATTTGAAACCTAAGATAAGTAAAAGGATAATAAAAGAGTCCTTCTCTGCTCTTACTAAGTTCATGTTCCCAAGGAAAGCTCATACAGAGACTATAGTCCAGAATCTCTCAAGACCTGGTGCTATGACTGTTGAGCCGTGGTCAAAGATCTCAGAAAGACTGTGAAGATCAGGGTGGAACCACAGGAAGGAGGGAAAGAGGGTAAAAGCTTTTTAGATTTTCATATAAGGCAAGAGAGTAGAGCCTGACAAAATCCTAGAATGTGTGGTCTTTTGATATAATTTTCAGTTAAGCTCTCATTTTTATATCACCTGCATTTTCCACTGTATACCTCCTCACATCCAGTCCCAGAGGGCCATTCCTCATAATACAGAATTGTAAAAAGAGGAAGAAAGAAGAAAAAATTCTGCAAAACTAACCACCATATCAAGAAAGTCTAATACTATATACAGTGTTCCTCAAAAAGTAGGGGAAGGTCTCTCCTCACATTTCTTCTTCGGATACTATAGTTTTGCCTCATTCAATTTTGATATTAGTCGCCAGAGCCCTGGGAGTGACAGAACCTCCCACACTGTCATCCTGTTTCTCATAGCCATCATCCAAGGAAGTAACTCCAGCAGAGGAAGGAGCTGCTCATCCCCTTCATATGCCATGTACAGGACAGACAAACCAGCCTACCTGGAGCAGCAAGCAGGGCATCCTGATGGAAAGACAGGAGGTAGCAAGTGCCAGGCAAGTCAAACCACCCCCACCACCTCAGCCACCATCTCCCTTCAGACCCTGACAGGTGCAACCTAGGACCTTTGGGAATGGCAGGGCTTCCAGCCCAGGGAAATGCAGCCTGGGGCCTGACTGTTCCTGCAGGACTATAGCCATAGCTACTGAGGACCCAGAAAAGAAAGTTCTGGTCACCAGAGTCCTTGGCCCTGCCCAATGGCTCAGCACCAGAAATGAATTTTATCAGTGGGAATGACATGAAAGAAGAGGCCCCCTAAAGACCATAGGTCCCTTCTGTCAGACTTCCCTAGGGGTTCGTGGTCTTTCCCGTTAGAATGTGAGCTCCTTGAGGGCAGGGTGAGTCTGACTGTCCTGTTTGTATTTGAGAGGCCCAACACAGGGCTTGGCACAAAGCAGGGACCTAATAAACATTCCCTTCCTGCCTTCCTTCTATTGTGGTTGTCATTCTTTCCTTTTACACTGTTGCTGTGCCAGTCCTCATCGTTCTCTTGGCTCTGACAACTTTCCCCCTGCATCAGTCCTCAGAGATCTTCCCATACTTTGCTGTAGCCATCATGCGTACCATTTCTTACAGCTGTTAAATTCTATCCCATCCACCTAATGTACTATGTTTAGTCACTCCCTGATCAAGGACAGATGCTGTGATCCCAGCTCTTTGCAACCACCAACATGCTGCTATTAATATTTTGTTGTATATGGAGCCTTCCTTTTTATCAATAACTTCCTTGGGGTAGGTGCGTAGCAGAGAGTCCTTGGGGTCAAAGGGAAGGATCATCTGAGTCGCAGATTCATGGAATCACAGAACCAGAGAGCAGCCACCTGGTCTAGCCCATAATCCCAAGGAGCTCCCACTGCACAATGTTCCATAAGTAGTCATCTGACTTCTACTGGGACACCTCCAAGGAGAGGGGTCCCACAGTGACCTTGCTTGGGCTGCCCATTCCCCTCTTGCACAGCTTTCATTGGTAGGAAGGTTTCCCTGATAAGAGGCATAAATTGGCCTCTTGGCCACTTTTCCCTTTCCCTCCTGGTTCTGCCCGCTGGGGCCAAAGAGGATGAAGAGAATCCACCCCGCCCATGACAGCCCTTCCTGTACTTGAAGGGAGCTCTCCAGACCACCCCATGCCTCCCTCTTCTCTTTTAGATTACATGTAATCTAAATGATCTGGGTTGTCTTTTGGAATTGCTTCTTTTTCCTTGGGGCACAAGCCAAGTAATGAAGTGTCTAGGACTGGAGGATGGACTGGGGTGGGAAGAGACTGAGGCAGGCAGATCCCCATCTCCTACTGTAATAGTTCAGGTGTGAGGGCCTGTACCAGGGTGGGGCAAGGTCAGAAGAGAGAAGGGGGTATATTGGAGATGCTGCAGAGGTGAAATTGACAGGTCTTGGCACCATATTGGATCTGGGAGGTGAGAGACAGTGAGGAGTCGAAGATGAATCTTGGGTGGGGATCCTGACAGTCAAGGGTGTTGCCCTCAGCAGGACATTGTAATGACTTTATTTGCATAATTCTAAATTGCTTTTCAAAATGGTTGTACCTCTTCACAGCTTCACCAACAGTGTATTAGTGTGCCTGTCATTCCACATCCCCTCTAACATTAACTGTTCCCATCTTTTGTCATCTGCTAATTTGCAGAGTGTCAGATGAAACCTCAGAATTGTTTTGATTTGTATTTCTCTCAGTATGATGATAATGTAAAGGATTCTTTAATATGATTGTTTAATAATTCAGAATTCTCTTGGGAACAGCTTATTTACACCCTTTGGCCCCTTATCTATCAGGGAATGACTCTGTGTGTGTGTGTGTATCAATCAATCAATATTTATTAAGCACCATTTGTTTATATTCTTTGGCCACTTATCTATCGTGGAATGGCTACTGGTGTGTATATACATATATACATGCACTATATACACACACACACACACATACACACATATGTGTGTGCATTTATCAGTCAAATATTTATTAAGCAGCTACTATGTGGCAGGCACTGTCCTAAGCTCTGGGGATACAGAGAAAGGCAAAAAAACAGCCCCTGCCCTCAAGGGGTTCACAGTCTGATGGGGAAAACTTCAAACAGGCAAACAAATACATACGAAGCAAAGTGTGTACAGGATAAAGGGGACATAATCAACAGACAGAAGGCACTGGAATGAAGAGGGGGGATGAGGAAGGCTTCCTATAGAAGGGAGGGTTTAGTTGGGAATTAAAGGAAGCCAGAGAGGTCAGAGGCTGGAGCAGAGGAGGGAGAGTATTCCAGGCCTGGGGCGGGGGATGGAGGGCAGTTAGAATGCCTGGGGACAGAGAAATGGAGAGCCTTGTTGTGGATTAGCCAGAAAGCCTGTGTCACTTGGGGGACTCCGGCATAAGGAGACTGGGAAGGCAGGAGGGAGCAGGTTAAGAGTGGCTTGGATTGCCAGACAGAGCATTTTGTAATTGCTCCTGTGAGTGATAGGGGGCCCCTGGAGTTTGTTGAGTAGGGGCAACATGGTCAGACTTGTGCTGTAGGAAAATCATTTAATGACTGGAGGATGGACTGGGGTGGGAAGAGACTGAGGCAGGGAGATCCCCATCTCCTACTGTAATAGTTCAGGTGTGAGGGCCTGTACCAGGGTGGGGTAGGGTCAGAAGAGAGAAGGGGGTGTATTGGAGATGCTGGAGAGGTGAAATTGACAAGAGATGCAGCAGAGGTGAAATCGACAAGGGATGCTGCAGAGGTGAAATCGACAAGGGATGCTGCAGAGGTGAAATCGACAAGGGATGCTGCAGAGGTGAAATTGACAGGTCTTGGCATCATATTGGATCTGGGAGGTGAGAGACAGTGAGGAGTCTAGGATGAATCTTGGGTGGTGATCCTGACAGTCAAGGGTGTTGCCCTCAGCAGTAATAAGGAAGGTAGAAGGAAAGGGGGGTTGGGGGAAAGATCATGAGTTCCATTTTGGATATGTTGAGTTTAAGACATTTACTGGACATCCAGTTTAAGATGTCTGAAGGGCAATTAGAGATGAACAATTGGTCTTAGCCCTGTAGTCTAGATCATTTTTGTAAATGTCTTGATGCAATCATTCATAGCATGCTCATCATAACAGAAACACATACAAAGCTAGGGAGAATGGCTAACTTGTTCAGTGACCAAGATTGACAAATTTAGAATGCTGGAGAGGAAATTTGACAGGGATAAATGTAAAGTCCGATGAGTTCAAAAATTCAAATTCACAAGTAAAAGACATGAGAGGGAGGTGTGCCCAGAAAGCATTGTCTGAAAAAAGACCTAAGAGTTTTAATAGCTTCAACACAAGTCAGCAGTGATTGGCAGCCCCAAGGTGGCATGCTCCTGGGCAAGACGGGAAGAGAATAGCCCTCACTGACTTTCTCTGGTAAGAGCGCCCCTGGGCACATTTGAGGATGGTCACTTATAAGCTTGAACCTGTCTGGAGGGCCAGGATGGGGCAGGGCCTCAACACCATGCTACAGTAGGAAGAGTTGAAGAAATGGTGGACATTTATCCAGAGGAAGGGAATGGAGGACAAGAGATACGTCTTTCCGTATATGAAGGGCTACATGGGGAAGGTGGGTTTGCATCCTTTGCTTTGCCTTGATGACAGAAAGCCACGCTAGGAGCAATGCCTGCAAAGTGAAGAGAGACAGATTATGCTTAGTATCAGGAAAATCTGCCTCCTGATAAGAACCTTCTCCAAGTGGAGTTGCTTGGCTGGAGAAATGGGACATCTCGGGAGGTAACAGGTTTCTCATTACTTGCTTTCCAGGCTGAGTGGAGCGAGATTGGCATCAGAGATAGAGGCCAAAGCTGAGATGGTGCCCTGGTAAGGAGAACTGCACCCATTATAGAGATGTGGACACTGAGGCTTATAGAGAGGAAGAGATTTAAAGGATTTGGAGCCAAAAGAGCCCTTAGAAATCCTCTAATTTAGATGCCTCATCTCACAGAGGAGGGATCTGAAGCCCAGAGAAAGAAGGCTCATGCTGAGGCCCCACACCTCCTCATTTCTGGCCAGCATCCCTCAGAGCAGGAGATGGGCTGACAATGTAGGAGGCACAAGGAGAAACCCCTCTTCTCAGAGACCACCCAAGAGGCCGGTGTCTGTGGAGACAGCAAGGCTTCTGGGCCTTGTTGGAGGAGGGAGGGGCAGTCCCAGGTGCTCCAGGAGCCCCAAGATAGCGTTTGAATTAGGAGACAAGAAGGAAGGTTGTTTGTGCTGGGCCAGGAGTGATAATTAGGGACCATCTGCTGCCATGTTACTTTTGTTTTCCCCAGCCCCATCCCAATGTTCTCTGAACACATCCTTGGGTGATAAAAGAGGCCTGTAAAACCCTGACCTCTGGCCATCTCCCCCCTGCCACTTAGTCAGGACTTCACAGCACCTGTGAGGTGGTCCTGGGAGCACAGGGATCCCCACTTCAGGGATGAGGGAACTGAAGCTTTAAGAGGGGCCGTGACTCCCCCAAGGTCACCTAGCTGGCTGGTGCTGGAATCAGGCCAGGCCCCAAAGCCCTGTCTCCTGCCTTCAAACCCACCATTCTCTCCATGGAGCCCAATGCCTCTCTCCAGCCCTGGCTTTAGTGTCAGCGAGAGCAGCACGCCCTCCCTGGCCCAATAGTCCAGAACATCGCCAAAGCAGCTCATCTGTGCCAGGCACTGGGCTAGGGCCCCTTCCCAAGCCAACACAATCATTCTGCCTCCCCAGAAAGTCTTTGGTTCACACCTGTGAGAGGCAGGTGGTCCAGGAGAAACTGCTCCGCCAGATGTGGGGGCTGAAGACCTGTAGCCCTCTCTTTCCTCAGTTTCCCCCTTGGAAAAAAAGGTGCAGCCCTGCTTTGGCCAGCGCCCTTCCAGGGTTACTGGGGGACGGCCCTTTGGAAGCCAGTAAATTCTTGCAGACATGTGAGCTGGGCTTTCCGCTTAGGTGCTCTGTTATCGCTGACCACACTGACCCTTCCCAGATCTCATCTGCCTGCTGAGCAAACGGGATCAGGGTGTTTGCTCTCCCCAGGCTTCCATTATTCAAGCAAAATGCCAAGATTAGGGGAAGGGCCTGGGGGGGGGCTTGGCTGGGCCCCTCCCAGCTCTCCCAAGGGAACAACAAGGCCAAGAGTGGGACTTTATTTTCTCAGCTCCCCCACATCCTCCACACTCGCACCCAGCAGGGCAAAGTGCAAACACTGGCCTCTGCTTGGCTGCCAGATGCCCTGGGGCCTGCCTCCACCAGGCTTCCTCGCAGCTTACTGCACGATGCCCTTCTCTTTGTGGTCCATTTCTCAGCCCTCCTCTTGTGCACTGGATGGATGCTCCTGCCTATTTAGCAACCTGGGCTGCTCTCTGCACACACAGGGAGAGTATGAAGGCCTGTCATGGTGGGGAGGGATTAGCTTTTCTCTGCTGGGGTGCAGGGGGAGTAGGGAGGGCAGAGGCAAAGAGACAAAGCAAGGCTTGACAAGCCCCGGAACGCCCCTCCAGCTGCTGGCTGTCCCAGAGTGGCCGGTGGTGCTGGAAGACCCCTCTCTATGGAGGCCTTGGTGCAAACACAAGCTCTGTAGGTACCTCCAAGGGCCTTGATTCTCATAACCAAAGGCTTCTATCCTTCCAGTGAATGCTTGACCAGCCTCCATGCCCAGTCCTAGGGGCTCAATTCAAGATTTGACTGTTGGTAGAAAACACTTTGAAGACACCAGCTGATTGTGTAGGGCAAAGAGCTGTGTTCAGAACCTGGCTCCACCCACGATTAGTTACATGGCCTTGTACAAGTCACTTCTGTCTGGGCTTCAGTTTCCTGTAAAATGAGGGATATAAACTCGATGTTTCTGAGTCCTTCCAGACCTACAAATTCTAGGTCAGTCTGCTTTCACAATCCCTGGCTTTCCCACCTTGTGTCAAAACTGGCTTTAGAGACAATGGGAATTTTGTGATTGTTAACTTTGGAACGTCACACCTACACTGGCTTACCAGTGTTGACCTCCCTTACTTGGTACCAACAACTCACTTAAAGCCTGGCTTTGAAATAAGACACTGTTATCTAAGAGAGGGAGAGAGAGAGAGAGAGAAAACAAACCTCGCCTTCTCTAGCTGAATTAGCTCTTTTCTTCTTTTCCAATGCAAGGAAGGTCCAAACTGCAGAATCAGGCTTGTTTATCTGCTGATAACCGCCCCTGCTATCAGACTGTCGGTAAAGAGAACAGCGCAGTTATTAAGTAACAGGAGAAAAAAATCTCTTCAATGGAAAATTTTCATGTTCTTAGAAAACAGAGTTATTCTACGGTAGAGCACCCAAATAATTGCTTTCAGATCTAAGAACAGATCATTTCTTTTTGTTTTTCAACCAATTTTCCCCAATTTTAAAACAGTTTTATTTAAAGTTTTGAGTTCCAAATTCCATCCTTCTGTCCCTCCCCTCCCCCTTCCCTGAGAGGGTAAGCAGTCAGATATAGCTTATACATGTGCAATTATGTAAAACATTTCCATATTGGTCATTTTGTACAAGAAGACTCTAATAAAAGAAAAGAAATTAAAGAAAAAAAGTCAAAACTAGCCTGTGTCAGTCTGTATTCCCTCAATATCAGTTCTTTCTCTGCAGGCAGATAGCACGCTTCATCTTTGGCCTTTGGGACTGTCCTAGATCATTGTGTTGCTGAGAAGAGCTGAGTCATTCCCAGTTCTTCATCGAACAATATTGCTGTTACAGTGGACGACGTTCTGGTTCCATTTACCTCACTCTGCATCAGTTCTTGGAAGTCTTTCCAGGTTTTTCTGAAATTATCCTGCTTGTCTTTTCTTACAGCACATTAATATTCAATTACATTCATATACCACAGCTTGTTCGACCATTCCCCAATGGATGGATGTCCTCTCCATTTCCAATTCTCAGTCATCACAAAAAGAGCTACTAGAAATATTTCTATACAAATAGGCCCATTTCTCTTTTTTGATGATCTCTTTGGGATATAAACCTAGCAGCAGTATTGATGGACCAAAGGGTATGCATAGTTTTATAGCCCTTTGGGCAGAGTTCCAAATTGCTCTCCAGAATGGTTGGATCAGAAGAATGGATCATTTCAATACAACCAGTTTCAGAACCACTTGGGTCCAAACATTCTATCCCCAAATTAGACCTGGTGTATTCTTCACTCCAGCCAGTCTCTCGGTATGTTCTCAAAAGGAAGGCCGTGGTTGGGCCTGGAGGGGAATGGTCTGGAGACTCAACATAGCCCTTCTGTCCCTGCCTCCAGGCTTCTGCTGAAGGCCAGTACTGCAGCTGAGTCACTGCCTGCAGAGCAGGGAAGGCTCATTCCTTCTGCACAATAGCTCTGACCTCGCAGCTTTGGACAGCTGCCCAAACCTGGGTCCAGTGCCAGAGCCTGGGAGGATATAGACCTGCTGTCTTTCCTTCTCAGCAGAGAGGATCGCTCTTGACTTCCAACGCTTGGTCCTAGCACTCCGTCCAGCAAAGCTGCTGCAGGATTTTGGAGCTGGCGGGGCCTGGAAGGAGACCCCGTGGTCTGACTCCATTATCTTACAGAGAAGGAAATGAAGGCTGGAGACGAGTAATGACTTATCCAAGGTCACACAACTCAAAAGCGGTGGGGCCTGCATCCAAAGCCTGGCTCTTCCCATGGGTCCTCACCTGGAGAAGCCTGTCCATGCTTTGTAGCAGAAGCCTGGGAGACATGGATGAGAAAGCGTCATCTGCACACGTTAGGGGTGGGGATCGCAAGCCACAGGATCAGCATCCTGGGCTTTCTGATGAGGGAGAAGGAGAGGAAACGTCTTCTGTCCACCTACGCCGAGCCAGCACCTTTCTCTGCAGCTTCTAGTCTGATGAGGCTTCCCTGGAGTGAGTCAGGAGGGTGGGGCATGGAGCTCTGAGGAGAATCAATGTAGTGTGGTGCTGGCATGGTGCTGAGGAGGGCTGGTGGTGTTCCCTGCACTGTTGGGAGGATGGAGGATGGAAGATGGTGGATGGCGGATGGTGGATAGGAGAAGAGGGAGGGGCAGTGGAAGATGGAGAATGACCAGTGGTATTCCCAGCACCACTGGGAGGATGGAGGGTGGAGGACAGGGGATGGAGGATGGGAGAGGAATAGAGGATGGAGAAGGGCTGGTGGTGTTCTCAACACTGTCCAGAGGATAGAGAGGCACAGGGCTCATCCTTTCCTGCTAGAACTCCTTTTAGTCTGGAGATGGCTGCTCTCCTCACCAGGAGAACAATTTGGGAGCACATCAGGGATGTGAAGGCCAATTAGTGAATGAGGGACCAGTGCACGCACTTTAGAGACACAGGGGCCATGGTCACATGACCTCTGAGAGTTCGAAGTATACCCGCCTGGATAAAAATCACAGATCACTCAAAAGGAATCATCCAGAAGTGAAGAGAAGATGTCTGTCCACCATTCTCCTCCTGGACGAATCCTGCCCCCCTTTCAGGGATGGGTCCACTGAGGAAACAGAGGGGTGCCTTGGAGGGGGCAGCAGGGCCGGATTAGAACTCGAGCACCTGGAGGTGAAGCCCATCTGCTTATGATGGAACCTCAGCATGCCCCCTCCCCTTTTGGGCCTCAGTATCCTCCTCTGTGAAACAAGAGGGTTGGACTAGAGAATCTCAAAGGTAGCAGGTGATCTCATGGCTAGGTGGTGCAGTGGGTAGAGTGCTAGGCTTGGAGTCAGGAAGATCTATGTTCAAATCCAGCCTCAGACACATACAAGCTGTGTGACCCTAGGCAAGGCACTTGGCTTCTGTCTACTTCACTTTGCTCATCTGTAAAATGGAGATAATAGTAGCACCTACCTGCCAGGGTTGTAAAGCACTTAGCACAGTGCCTGGCACATAGTAGGTGCTTAATACATACTTTCCTCTTCCCCCTCAAAGATCTCTCCTAGCCCTGAATCTTGTGTCCTCAAGGCCTTTGGAGGCAGGATGTTGCTTTGCAAAGCTGGGTGGGGAGGAAGATGACTGAGAAAAAGGAGCTCTGATAATCACAAGTATCTGTACAGCCTTTTAAGGTTAGCAAAGTGCTATTTCCTTATATCCTCACAACCACCATGAGAGGCAGGTGCTGACATGCAGTCATGACCATTGCTGACATTTATGGAACATGAATGTAAGAATGACAAGCATTTTGAATTTCCCCCTTGTACTTACGGGGAAAATGAGGTGCAGAGATTTTCCTGTTGTGACCACTCTTCTCATTATATGACATCATCAAGGCCCTGCATTCTGCAGGACCTTCCTCTAGACCCTGAGGAAACAGAGCTCCCATCCCAAACCATCCCCTGGTGGGGTTTCCCCAAGGTTCTCACCTGACAGGAAGAACCGAGATGCGCCTTGCCTGAGCCAATATGAGGGAAGGGAGATTTACTAGGGTTGGCTCTCTTCCTGCCTTTGAATTCCTCTTCTAAGCCATAGTCACCACCCTTTGCATGATGGAACTTGGAGCCCAAATGGTTTTGGAGATGGAGAAACAGCTGGAATACCTCTCCCTCCGAGATCTAGACCAGCCTCAGACCCTTCCCTGGCCACTCCTCCCTTGGTACATCTGATGCCTGGCACACTAGGCCTCATGATCCTGCCCACCGCATCATGCCCTTGTTTGACTTTGTGATGTGACCATCTGGTCTTCCAGCTAGACGGCAAGCTGTTAGGGGTAAAGACCATGAGATACATTTCCTACCATCTCCCATAAAGTCCAGCTTAAACATACTCATAGATACAGACACATATGCATATATAGTTGTCACATGTTTAGATGATTTTTAAAAGGAAACCAACTATAATATATACACACACATGCATAAACACACACATGTAGCCATACATACATATATTGGTATATACAGAGATACACATGCATGTACAGACACATACAGACATAAATGTGTGTTCATGTATAATATCAAAGATTCATCTATAACTGGATGACTATTATGCCTCCCCTCCTCTTCTTCTAGTACTACGCTTAGGTACAAATGATTCTGTCGGAGGAATCCAGAAGGAAATGTATACCAGGCTAGCACAAGAAACCAGTGACCCCCTGGGCATGAGTCTGGCATTCCTCAGCTCCATACTGCCCATTCAGGGTTTTTGAGAAGAAAGGCAGACTGGGAAAGCAAACAGTTGCTTAAGACAATGGTGTTTGAGAATGGGATTGGATTTCTGGACCACAGTTTGAGATAAGGGAATTGTGAGCGCTTGGCCAGATGCAGGGCTAGTAAAAATATGTTTGCCTTTAGTTTTGTAAAGCTAAAGTCATCTTTAAGTTACACAGGAAGGGCAAGGGAGAAAGCATGTGTGGATACCTGCAAACCAGACACAGGAAGAGTAGCTCGGACCAAGGACAGATGGTGGTGGACACGGAGCTCAAGAAGAGTCAGTGGTAAATCCCATGGTCTCTGCGCTTATGCACAAGGAATATGACCAGCAGGATTAGCTAGTGACCCTCTTTCCAAGAGGAACCTTTGCCCTTGTGGGTGCACAGGTGTTTGTACCCCTCACACTTCACACTTGGCTTGGGGCTGACTCTCACATTTAATACATTGTTTTTCATTCACTCCCTAAGCCTTGGTGGGAAGAGGATCATGACAAGAAAATGGCCCCGGGAAGGATGGACCTTGTTCCAAGGGAGAAGGACAGGGAGGAGGAAGGGTGGGGCATCAACTTATGTGAAGAAGGTATAACCGTGAGTGGAAATCCAGGAAGCTGAAGTGGGGAGAAGGAGAAACCCATCTGGGAGAACTCAACGTTTCCAGAATGGAAACCTATCTTCCGTGCTAAAGCCACCCCTCCTTCAGACTGCCTTCTTCTGTCGAGACCCCACCAGTCAATCAGTCAGTCAACATACATTAAGTGTCTACCATGTGCCAAGCACTGTGCCTCCTTGCTCTGCCCTGAATCAGCCTCATTTGGTCCTCATCCCAAAGTCCTCCCCAGTCCTGTGGAAGCTATTTCCAGCCACCCTAGAACCCCTGGGCCATAACTTTTTCTGCTCCTCCTGCTGTGAGTTGGGCCCCCTAGGCCTCACCTGGCACCACCTGCCACAAGGATGGACATCAAGGGAGTGCCCTAACCACTCAGATCAACCCCCTCCATCAGTGGACTTCTTTCTAACCATTCCTCAATGGGTGCCTATTCCCAACCTATCATCCCCTGCCCTTCCCAGCTGTCACTGTGTCCCTCATTCCTCATGGCCTATTGCCCAGTTGCCGACAACTCAGCCCCCCACCCCATGTCTCCCTCCAGATATACCCACCCCCTCTATGATGCTCTCCAGAAAGCCAGCTAGCTTCTTAGCTAAGAGACCGCATTTTCTG
Organism: Vombatus ursinus; assembly: GCF_900497805.2. Taxonomy (NCBI): domain Eukaryota; kingdom Metazoa; phylum Chordata; class Mammalia; order Diprotodontia; family Vombatidae; genus Vombatus; species Vombatus ursinus. The sequence goes on from NW_020943962.1 coordinate 355,803, forward strand.
TCCTGGTCCGTCCATCTTCTTGTGCAACTGAAACCTGGCTGATGACAGAGCCCCCCCCCGCCCCCCAGCTCCCCTTTCTAGAACTGGTTGTACTTTCACTCATTTCCCCCTCTCCTGACTCACAGAGAAGATGCCCTGGACAAGAAGGGGGCTGTGTTAGTTTGGACAAGTCACCCAGCTCTCCTGGACCCTTTCCCTTGGATTCCCTACCTGAAAAGGTCATGTGGAGAAAGCTTTGAAGTTACAATAAAGAGTCCCAGATTTGAAGCCAGAAAGACTAGAGTTTTATGCCTACCTCAGATGCTCATTAGCTCTGTGACTTTGGGCAGGTCATTTAATCTAGCTCTGTGACTCTGGGAAGGTCACTTAACTGTGTAGCCTCAGTTTCCCTAGATGTAAAATGGGGATAACAACTATTTCTTTTTATTCTATGAGTTTACCTCGATTTTATTTTTTTCACTTATGACTTTTTTTATTAAATATTTTGTTTTCTCCAAATTACATGTAAAACAAATTTTAACATCCTTTTTTTTTTTTACAGTTTTGAGGTCCAAATGCTATCCCTCCCTCTTTCTCTCCCTGAAATGTAAGCAATCTGATACAGATTATACATGTATGTAATAGCAACTGTTGCAAAGAATGGTTGTGAAGATCAACTAATACATGTTTTTATATTAGCTGCAAACTGGGAATGTTAGTTGTTATTGTTGCTATCTGAAAGAAAGTACTTTTTAAATTAGAGCGCTAAAGTTTTATTATTAACACCTGTGTCAAAAGGCTTTTTTAAAAGCTTAGTTGCTTTTGTGGAGAAATGGGGACACTAATTCCCTGATTCACTGTTGGTGGAACTGTGAAATGATCCAACCATTTTGGAGAGCAATCTGGTATTTTGCCAAAAGAATTACTAACTGCCTGTACCCTTTGACCCAGCAATACCACTACTTGGTCTGTTTCCAGAGATGGTTAGGGAAAAAGGAAAAGAACCTAGAAGTTCTAAAGTATTTATAGCAAATCTCTTTGTGGTGGCAAAGAATTGGAAATTGAGGGGATGCCCATCCATTGGGGAATGGCTGCACGAGTTGTGGTATATGATTGTGATGGAATACTACTGTGCCATAAGAAATGAGGAGCTCAATGATCTTAGAAAAACATGGAAAGCCTCACATGAAATGGTGAAGAGTGAACTGAGAAGAAGCAAGAGAACGTTGTATGAAGTAATAGCAATATTGTTTTAGGAGCCATTTGGGGCAAATAAGTCATTTTGACGATTATAAATACCCAAATTAGCTTCAAAGGGCATATGACGGAACATGCCATCTGCACCCAGAGAAGGAATTGACAAATAGATGTATATATGGAATGATTTTACATAAATATTTATATTTGTATCTAATAGCAGCCATCTCTAGGGGGGGTGGAAGAAAAAAAGGAAAAATGTTACATGATAACTTTATTATATATTTACAAGGAAGAACAAGATGCACATAATAGATTGACAGTTTCAGGTACAATCATTTTTTCTATTCTTTGTTTTTTTTTCATTTTTTTCTATTCTGCTGTTATAGAAATGCTTGGTTTATTTCTTAAGTTCAGAATAAAAGAAACAAAAATGTTTAAAAAGCTTAGTTGTAAATGTAAATTTAATCAGTTTTGTTATTGTCTAAAGTTAAGTTCATAAGAAAATCTAAAACATAATAAATAACCAAACCTTAACAACCCACAACTCTTTCTGAAAGTTCTCTGCCCACACAGGTGCACAAGGGTCTGGCTCAGGTGTGTCCCTTTGGCAAGGACAGACTGGCTCAATATTCAGCCAAAGCCACCACACTCTACCCTTAACTTTTTTTCATTTCTTTTCATTTATTTCGATTAAAAAATATTGTCTCTCCTTATCCTACAGCCTACCGTGAAAATAACTTGTAACCAATTTGCAATGTCTTGCAAAACAAATTCCTCCATTGGCCACGTCTAAAACCAGTATGCCCCATTCTGCGCCTCTCTGTCAGGAGATGGGCAGCACGTCTCATCGTCAGTTCTCCGGAGTAGTGGCTGGTGATTGCATTGATCAGACTTCTTAAGTCTTTCAAAACTGTTTGTCTCATAGTGTCACTGTATATACCATTCTCCTGGTTCTACTGACTTTGCTTCGATTGATACAAATTGATACAAATCCTCCCAGGTTTCTCTGAAGCCTTCGCTTTAGTGGCTTCTTCCAGCACAACACTCTTATTTGTCCAGACTTCCCTTTGCATGCTCCCCCCTTGTCCCACTTCAAGAGCCATGCTCAGAATTCCAGAATCTCGCTGTGGACAAGTTGCCATCCCAGGCCTACTTGAAGACTTCTACTGATGAGGAGCTCAGCACCTTACAAAACAGCCCACCCCTCTTTTTGCCATCTCCAATTATTGGGAAAATAAGGGAGAGTTCAGGGTCTGCAGTGACTCCCATTGCATAAGTCTCAAGCTCAGAGTCCGCTGCACTGGGCCTTCCACACTTTGACCTCGACTCCTGCCCACAGTCAGGCCCCTATCCAGGGCTCAGCTTTGAAGTGATAAAGGGGCAGGGGAGGCTATTTCTAAGGCCGAGCAATTTGATGTTCATTCCTAAATTCTGCCAGCTCTCTGCATGTGTAATGTGCCATTCAGGGAAAGAGTTCAGAAGCCTCAGATTCACAGAGTGAATTATCTTCTGGGCCTTAGCTTTAGTGCTGACATCACAGCTAAGCTTATGATTTCTTGAAGGTCGTGATAATGGTTTTCTGACACTGCGGGAGAAGATGCCAGGGTGGGGTCAGGCTAACAGTCATGTCCTGTTCATGACCATATAAGGTCACTAGATCCAAGGCTTCATAAAATCACGAGAATGAGAGGATCCTTCCGTACTACGTGGTGCAACCCCTCCCACAGAGGTCCTTAGAAAACACCAGCCTGGATGTGAGGCCCTGTGGGGAGCAGTGCCCCCTCACTAGCCAGCCCCTGTGGATGTGTTTACTTGGACTGGCCTGATGCTCTGGTAAGGGACCCTCAGGGGTGGGCAGGAGACATAGACTATAGTGTATCCAACACTTACCAGTTGTGTGATTCTGGGCAATTTCCTGAGCCTCAGTTTCCTCATCTGTAAAATTGTTTTAATACATACACTACTCACCTCAAGGGCAGATAGGTAGTGCAGTGGATAGAGCACCTGAAATTAGGGAGACCTGAATTCAAATCCAGCCTCAGACTACACTTCCTAGCTGTGTGACCCTGGGCAAGTCACTTAGCCCTGTTTGCCTCAGTTTCTTCATCTGCAAGATGAGTTGGAGAAAGAAATGGCAAACTGCTCCAGGATCTCTGCCAAGAAAACCCCAAACGGGGTCCCGGAGAGTTGGACATGATTGAAACTGCCTCCCAGGACTGTTGGAATGAAAGTGCTTTGGAATCTCTAACCAAGTCCAGCAGTCAGAATGATTCACTAGCCAGTTGCCTGAATGTGTTACAGTTGGCCATGTGCCAAGCACTGGGTCATGTGCTGGGGATCCAAGAAGAAAGCCCGTTCTCTCTGGCCTCTGGGGATCCCATCCTGACCCCTCATCTAGGAGGCAGTGGCCCCACCATCCCCCGGGCTGCAGCAGGAAAGCAGGCACTAAGCCATCTTGGTTAGAGTCATTCCATTGATAAAACTGTATCAGCTTCCAAGGTTGATTCAGTGTTGGTACAAGGCCTCTGGGGATAAAAACTTCCTTTTCTGGGTCTTAAGAAGCCCTTATTGTTGGAAACATGGGAGCTGCAGGGAAATACATTCTACATCTAGCCAAGAAAAGTAGAAATAAATGCCATGCCCTTTGGTCTCCCGGAGAACAGGCCTTAAGGTGGCGTTCATGAAGGTCCCAGAATTCGGGGATGGACAGAATGTCAAAGGCCAGGTAGCCCAGCCCACACCCACCAAAGGGTTCCTCTAGAATGGCCTCAAGCCTTCCATCGAGGGACTCTCAGCCCTGCCTGGCTGCCCACTCCACTGTGGGGCAGCTCTCATCCCCACCTATGCCTCATGGCCTCTTAGGCCCGCAATTCCCTACTCTGCCCTCTGGGGTCACACAAATAAATCTAATCTTTCCCATGACACATGTGGCCCAATTATACAGAGGACAGAGTGCCTTCCTTCTCTTCTCTGGGCTGGGCCGTCTATCCTCCTTCCATCAGTCCCCCAGATGGAGCACAGCAGTCCGAGGATGGCCAGGCCCATGCTGACGGCCCCTGATGGGCCTCCCAAGAGGAGACCAGGGCAGTGGTGGGTCCCAGGGCCCCTTCACTCAGGAGGCAGAGCTGTCCATCTCAGGGTTACCCAAACTGTCCTTCATGACCATCACAGGGGAGATGGTTAACGTTTAATCTGCTCTAGATAAGACATGGTCAACACAATTGTTCACTCTGGAGAAAAGGTCAGTGAGACTGTGTCCAGCCTAATTCATCTTTACCTGCATTGTTGAACACAGGTGTAGATGTTGTTTAAGGAGGGCAGTATCTACTGGCCAAATCACTCCATCATTAAGATCATTAAGATCACCCATCATTAAGGTTTAGAACCAAGGGCAAAGCCTCACCCAGGGATGGAGGCCTAGCGGAGAGAGTGCTGGAGTTAGAACCAGGAATGCCCAAGTTTGAATTCCCTCTCTGACCCTTTAATCTGGACTAGAGGCAGCTGGGTAGTGCAATGGAGAAAGTGCCTGGCCTAGAGTCAGAAGGACCTGAGTTCAAATCCCACCTCAGGCTCTTATCAGCTGTGTGACTCTGGGCAAGCTACTTCACCCCTGCCTGCTTCAGTGTCCTCATCTATAAAATGGGGATTGCTATAATAACTCCCTCCCAGGATTATTGTGAGGACAAAGTGAGGTGATGTTTGTAAGGGTTATTTTATATGAGCTAGTTATCACTCTCTATGTGCCCTTTGTAAAGTCACTGAACCTTGATGTCCTCATCTGTAAGATGTGGGTCCTGGGAATTTGGCAAGCATGCTGGGGGCAGGGGGCAGGAATTTCTCTTGTGCTCAAACAGAGATTCTCCATGATAGCCCATGACAGGCTCAACCAATGTCTGCACGTCCACTCCCTTTCACCCCATCATCTGTGCCCAGCTGGGCTTTTACACGTAGGAGATGCCTGCCCTCAGAACTGTCCAGACAGGCCCTGCCAGGGGCCAGGGCTGAGACCCCCAAGTCCAGTGCCGGTCCTGCTGTGGTCTACTTGGCTCATACCCCACCAGGAGGCACCATAGGTGAGGAAGGACACTGGTCATATGGAGAATGTCCAGAGGAGGGAGACCAGGGTGGGAACTGAGGCTGGATCTGACAGGGCTGTCCTGAGAGGGAGAGATGGATGGTCCATCCTTTGTCCCCCAGGCCACAGCCCCAGGCTGTTCAAGCCCTCCCTGCTTCTGCCTAGAGCCAGCCAGACCCATCTCCTCCCTCCAATCCATTGCCATCCAGCTGCCAAGCCAATCTCCTCTAGGAGCAGGACTGGGGGACATGTCCCTGCTCAAAGTCACCAGTGGCTCCCAAATGCAAACTCAGCTGTGGCGTTTTAGAGAGCTCTCACCAACCCATAGCTCCACTGTCTGGCCACCTTGGCCTCTTTGCTGCTCCCCAAGAGCTCCTCATCTGCCTTGGGGCAGAGCTCAGGGGTCACCCTTCAGCAAGGCACTCCAGGAACCCCCACCAGTTTTCCTTGTACCCTGCATGTGTGTGCCTGTAGCCCCCTCTCCCCAACAGAAGGTAAGCTTCTTGAGGACAGGAAATGCTTCCTGTTTGCAGCCATGTCCCAAACACCAAACATGGGGCCTCCCACGCACGTAGTGCCTGTTACTGTTGACTGGATTGAACAAGAGAGCAAAGTCATTGGATTTAGAGCCAGAGGGACAAAGCAATCGTGGGGGCCTGGCCCTCGATGGGACAGATGAGGAAAGTGAGGCCAAGCTCGGGGAAGGGATCCGTTCAAGGTCACAGAGCAAACAAGCAAGAGTCAGGTTTGAGCTGGATCACTTGCCATTGGGGGGGGTGGGGTACCGTGAATGTCATCTCTGAGCCCGATGGTCTCAGTGGCCTTCTGGCCTCGTCTGGAAATACCATAGCCTCCTCAGTGAGGGGGCTGCAGATCTCCAAGGAGACAGGGTCTCTGCCTCCCGAGGCCGGACATGCACTGACAAGTGTCCCTCATTGGAAGGAATTTATTCCATCCACAGTGTCTTACTTGCTGCTGTTTCTTCTGGTTTTGTCCTGGTCAATGTGGCATCAAAGCACATGGGCTCAAATCCTGCACTTGCTCCCCAGGTGATCCCGGCCAAGCTGCTCCCCTGGCTTGACCAGATGACTTCGGGACGTGCTCCTGGCACCAGATCCCTGATCTTGGGAGCCTAATCCCTCTTCAGGGGATTCCTCTTCCAATGCTACAGATAATTCTCACACTCCCTTCTTAGCCTTCTTTCCCCAGGCTAACTCACCCTCCCTCAAACCCAGTCCCTCCCAGGAGCTCTCCTCTGAGGGGGTCTTGAGGCCCCTCCCCATCCTGGATGCCTTCCCTCACACTCCCCAGGGTGTCTCTGCCCTTCCCAAACTTCCCATACAGCCTAGAGACCCCTCCTGGTGGGCTCTGGCCGGGGCAAAACCGAGCAAGGCCGAGCATCGCCTCTTCATTCCTGGACCTTATGACTCTTTCAATCAGCTCGAGGGTTCTGGGTGACCCCCGAGATCACCACGTGGACTCCTTGTCCACCAAAACCCCACAGCCTTTTGTTTGCAGAGGCTGCTGTGGAGCTGCGTCTTCCCCACCTTGTACTTGTGAAGGCGGCTTTTCAAACCTGCGTATAATATTTCTCATCTATCCCTATTACTTTCATCTTTATTTTGATCCAATGCGTGAACCTGCCAAGATCTTTTTAAAGTAGAACCATCATCCAGGGCTTGAGCTCCCCTCCAGTCTTCCGTCCCTTGCAAATGTATGGAACACACCCTGGTCATTACAAGGACAGCACCTGTGGGTGGGTGGGGAGACTTTCCCCAGGAGCCCTAAATACAAGGAGATACCAAACCAGGACAGCTACTCTCTGGGGCCTGTGATCCAGCCTGTATCAAATCACCTTGTTATACTGTGAACTAGCCCACGTCTTTTATGCGGAAATAGCATTTGTTCCATCATGTCTGACTTTCCATGACCCCATTTGGGGTCTTCTTGACAAAAATACTGGAGCGGTTTGTCATTTCCTTCTCCAGTTCATTTTACAGAGCAGGAAACTGAGGCCAACAGGGTTAAGTGACCTGCCTAGGGTCACACAGCTGGTAAGGATCTGAGGCCAGATTTGAAATCAGGTCTTCCTGATTCCAGGCTCAGGGCTCTATACACTATGCCACTGAGCTTCCCCTCAAGATTTATGGTAATAAATTCCTCAAAGTTTCAGCCCCTCTCAGAACCAATAACACTTTATACAGTGACTTCACCAACTTTGTAAAGCTTGATTTCAGAAAAACCTGGAAGGACTTACATGAACTGATGCAAAGCAAAATGAGCAGAATCAGAATAACATTGTACACAGTAACAGCAACATTTTGCCATGAAGAACTGTGAATGATTTGGCTCTTTTTTTTTGTGAGGTAAGTGGGTTAAGTAACTTGCCCCGAGTCACACAGCTAGTGAGTGTTATGTGTCTGAGACTAGATTTGAACTCAGGTCCTCCTGACTCCAGGGCTGCTCTATCCACATGCTACCCACCTGCCCTGATTTAGCTCTTCTCAGCAATACAATGATCCAAGACAATCTCAAAGGACTCATGATGAAGCATGCTATTGACTTCTAGAGAAAGAA
>NW_020943962.1:363643-367597 GCF_900497805.2 Vombatus ursinus
TCCTTCCTTCCTTCCTTCCTCCCTCCCTCCCTCCCTCCCTCCCTTCCTTCTTCCCTTCTTTTCTTTGGTTTTCTTATATAAAATGACTAACGTGGAAATGTTTTACATGATTGCATATGTGTAAACTATACTGGATTATTACCATCTCAGGGAGGGGGGAGGGATAGAATTTAGGGCTCAAAACTTTTGAAAAATGTTTAAAATTGTTTTAACATGTAATTGGGGGAAATATGTAAAAATAGAAATATTATATATAGTTATCATGTAAAAATATAAATAAAAGGTTGAGAACCATGCTTGATGAAATGATCAACTCTGACTCTTCTTGAAGGTCTGTGGTATATCCAAGGCTTCTACCCTCTAGGCAGAGAGCTAAGAGGTCTAGAGCATAGAATGAGACACATGTCAGATAGTACCAATGTGTGGCTTGGCTTTGTTTGACTCAACTTATTCTGTCACTTGGGAAGGCTTGGGGTGGGCTCAGTTGTACTAGGCTGGCTTTCAACCTGGGCTGTCCCAGCATGCCTCTGGTCATAATGCTGATGGCATGACCCACCCTGTGCTTATCTTCGAAGGTCATGCTCCTCCCCATGATGTCTGCCATCTTGATTCAGCTGGCTGTGACCTGATGGACCACCTCATAAAGATCTTGACAGGGAGAGGCTATAGCTTCACTCCCACAGCTGAAAGGAAATTGTGTGTAATATTAAGGAGTGACTGTTTTCTGTCGCTCTCTGCCCTGAGTGGGGATTGGCCACTATTGCTGTTCTCTGAAAAAGAGCTGTAAGCTCCTGATGGTTAGGTCATCCCCATCGGCAGTAAGAGGTTTGGGTCCAGAAGGCCGCTGAACTCTCTTTCTTAGGTATGGGATTTGTGGCGCCCAGGAAACTATCTTTGGCTCAGTCATGAAATAGGATGCTGATGTCTGTAAAGATCTGTACGCCCATGCTGGCCTGGCTGGGAGGAAGTACTCCCACGTACGTGCCCAGGCGTTCCAGGTGGGAGGCAGGGGGAGCGCCATGACAACCAATAATAGCACCTGCTTCTCACAGTCGTGACAGTCAATATTTGTAAAGTACTTTGGCACCGAGCTTGGCGCACAGTAGGTGCTATGTGAATATTTCCCTTCTACCTGAAGAAATGATGAAGGGAACAGTTTCAGAGATACTTGGGAAAATGTATGAATGGAGGCAGGGCAAGTGAAGAGGACTAGAACACTTTGTACAATGACACCAGAAAGACAAACAGTCGTTTGAGTCTTGGGAACTCTGATCAATCCAACGAAGAACAACAATTCCGAAGGGTGAGTGATGAAACACGCAGGGAGAGTGATGAAACATGGGGTGTGCTGGCCTCAGGGCACAGCAGGAAGCGGGAGCCCACGCTACTTAGTGGGAGGTTCGCCTAGGGAATGTATGGGCTTTCTTCTTCGGCTCTGGCTGTCATAGCTAATAATAATAGTGCACATTTCCAGAGTGCTTTAAGGCTTGCAGAGGGCTTTACAAGTATTATGTCATTTGAGCCTCCCAATAATCCTGGGAGGTAGGTATTATTATCACCCCCATTTTACAGATGAGGAAACTGAGGCCAACAGAGGCTAAGTAATTTGTCTAAGGGCACAAGGCTAGGAAACATCTGAGTCGGCATTCGAACTCGAGGTCCAGCAGTATCTACCAGACCATCTAACAGCCTAATGTGGACGTTGTTTTGCTTGACTCCACACGTTTGAACGAGGGTTTTGTTTTTTAATTTTATTTTTATTTTATTCTCAATTGAAGGGCCAAGGTGGGAAAGAGAGGGAGGAGATTTTTGCTGATTGAAAAAAAAAATCTAAAAAAAAGCCAGGTGGCCAAGGACCATCTCTGCACCCCCTGTTCCCTCTGACAAGTTTGGCAGCAGCTTTCAGTGGGATCCCCTGGATGCCCGACCCTGTAAGAGCAGACTCACATAATCAGGAGGGTCTGATCATAGAAAACGAGACACATAACAAGATTGGAAAAGGTCAAACATTGTCCCAATTATCCAGAAAGAGAAGAGAAGAGACCTCAGTGACTCAAGCAGCCCAGCCCAGTTCTTATATATATCTACTAAATATAGACTTAGTATGTGTGTGTATGTATTATACATATATATACATGCATATATATGTATATATATATATATATATATATATACAGACACACACATATCTATGCCAACCAAATAATGATTAAGAAATAATGAAATGATAAATGGTCAAAAGATAGAAAGTTTTACAGGGGGGAAATCCAAACTATCAATAATCACGTGAAAAAAAAGTCTAAGTCATTAATAATCATAAAAATACAAGTGAAAACAACCCTGTTCTTGCTGACTCACACTTATTAGATCGGCGAAGTTGACTAAAATGGGGAATGACAAATGCTGGAGGGGCTGAGGGAAGACAGGCACGTTAATGCCCTGGTGGTGGAGCTGTGGACTGGTCCAACCTTGCCGGAAAGCAATGTGGAACTATGCCCCAAAAGCTTGACCCAGCAATATAGAATCAAGGTCTATTCCCCAAAGAGATTAAAAGGAGAGGAAAAGGACCCGTGTAAACAAAAATATATAGCTGCTCTTTGTGTGGTGGCAAAGAATCAGAAATTGAGGGGATACCCATCAACTGGGAAATGGCTGAACAAATTGTGGTATATAATTGTGATGGAACACTATTGTGCTGTAAGAAATGACGAAGGGGGTGGTTTCAGAAAAACCTGGGAAGACTTGCATGAACTGATGCAAAGTGAAGGGGGCAGAATCTGGTTCTCCTCGTAATTTATACAATTTGGTAATTTATACAATGACAACAAAATTATAAAGGCAAACAACTTTGAAAGACTTAGGAGCTCTGATGAACACCCTGACCAAAATCACAATGCCAGGAGACTCATTATGATACATTGTACCCCCCTCCTGATGGAGAGGTGATGAATCCAAATATTGACTAAGACATATTGATGGGGGGGGAACGTCAACGTAGGATTTTATTTTATTTACTATACCTATTTGTATTAGGAGTTTTGTTTTTCTTCCTTTCTCAATGGGAGAGAGGAGGAGGGGTAGAGAGAAGGCAGTTCTAAAAATAAAATTTTAAAAATTAAGAGAGAAACTACAGTGAGTGGCTACATACAGCTTGGATTGGTCCCATCCTTAGCGCCCACTGAAGGCAACCTAGCGAGGGGAGCTGGGATGATGCAGACTAAATTCTAGGAAGTCTTCCATTACCCTCAGCCTCAGAGAGCTCCAACCTGGAATTCCCAGGCCAGTCGGTCACCCCCAAACAACTGAAGAGTAGAGGCTCCAGCCAGGGAGGCCCAGGGCAGCCAAGTGCCCCCCAGGAGCCATCATCAGTTTTTTCGCTATTTCTTACCCCCTCCCTCCAATCCCATATGGTGCCAAGCCCTGTCACTTTCATCTCGGCAGCATCTCTCCTATATTACCCCTTCTCCCCTCTGACCCTGCCCCCATCCTGGTGCAAACACTTATCACCTCATGCCTAGACTATGGCAGTAGCAGCTGGGGGGTCTGCCTGCCTCAGGCCCATCTCTACTCCAGTCCATCCTCCATTTAGGCACTAGAGTGATTTTCCTAAAGCACAGGTCTGACCCTTCCTCCTTATCAGTTGATGTCATTGGCTCCAATGTTTGGCATTCAAAGTCCTTTATGACCCAATCCTCTCTGACCTCTCCAGCCTTCTTACGCCTTCTGAGGTCCAGAGACCCCAGCCTTCTGACTGTTCCTCAGACCAGAGCCTGGGCATTTTCACTGGCCGTCCCTCATGCCCGGAATACTCTCCCTCCTCACCTCGACCTCCTGGCTTCCTCCAGGCCTCAAACAGAAAGCCTTTGCTAATCCCCTGTGGTCTTTCTGCCTTCTCTCAGAGATTTTCTTTCTTTCTTTCTTTCTTTCTTTCTTTCTTTCTTTCTTTCTTTCTTT